>NC_083783.1:5548788-5709211 GCF_015708825.2 Lethenteron reissneri
AATCATGCAATGACCACAACCAATGTTTCCATCAAAATGTGGAATTACGGCTAAATAGAACACGCATACTTGAAATAGTATCAACGATTTATTTTTCATGCAGCCGTTTTTATAAAATATTTGAAACGTGTGTGTAAACATCGCCACTAGGGAGACAAAGGTGGTCAGGCATGGTGTTGGCCACCCCCCTCACCCCTTTGTGTGTCGTGCCGGCCTTAATCGGTGCTCGCTTAACAGCACTTGCCCCAACAGTCTGTTCATGGCTATACGGAGGAGTCATATTCTTAGGTTTTTTCGGTAAAGTTACGTAGGTAAAAAACATTAAAAAGTAAATAAAATAAAAATCACGACGTTTCGGAGGCAACACAAGCTTCTGTCTTCAGGTGGTACCGTCACAGCCACGACAGCTGTATCAAGTAAATGAGAGATTGCAGAAGCTACCACTCCGTTTATATAATGGAGTGGTAGCTTCTGTGACGGTACCACCTGAAGACGGAAGCTTGTGTTGCCTCCGAAACGTGATTTTTATTTTATTTTACTTTTTAATGTTTTTTACCTACGTGAGTTTACCGAAAAAACCTAAGCATATGAATCATTGCAGTCACGAAAGCTTCAAATCTAGAATTATACGGAGGATCTTTTGTCTTGTTTGTGTGTTTTCAGCAACGTGGCCTGCAAAATCGATGACATGCAAACGGTTCACCTGTGCCGCCTATTCACCTTGTAAAGGCGACGTGGAATACGAGTCACTTGCAGTACCGCCTCTGGGCGGCAGGGTGGCGCAGTGGTCACGCTTGTCTCGCAGAAAGTCGCCCACCCGGGTTCGATTCGCGACTCGGGCGCCTTGTACATGGAGTTAGTTCGTTCCTGCACCCCCACCCCCCACGTGTTCTGCATTGGTATCTTCCGCATTCTGCATTTTTACTCGGGTAGTTAACCGACAGCGTTCAATGCGACTGGAATCGGCCAAGCATACCCTGCGCAGAAACAAATGACCTTGCAAGTTACTCGTTTGGAATTGCACACAGCAGCAACATTGGTCAACCCCTACTGCGACACAAACCTGGCAGGACCCTCCTGAAAGCGAGTCTTGAGACTCAGCGAGGCTTTGCTAGGTGAACAAGGATTCCAATAGTAAACTTACAAATTCATCCGAGGTGTCACCAAACGCCAGTCTCTCACCCAGTGATTAAGAAAGTGCGAAACCGCACGTTGAATACGTCAAACGTTGTCGCCGCTCGCACCCTAACCCCTCTGCGATTCAACTCCAGAATCGATCGTTCTCTCTTTTTGTTGTTGTTCTTGTTTTTACCCGACCCCGTTTGTATTGATCTTCATCGCCCCATGCAGCATTTCCTTCCAACGTTGCATTCGCCAACATCGGGGTGGGACCATTCACACTCTTCCCCCCAACCCCGTTCGACGATTTGCGAATGTACGTATGTATTTTGAACTTCTCCACGTTTTAGTACGTCGTACGCGCTTCGCAGAACATGACTTCTGGCGATTTCTCAATCCACTGCTGCATGACAAGTCCAGATTTGAAGTTTTCGTGACTGCAGGGATCCATACTCTGGTTCTTTCGGTAAAGTCACGTAGGTGAAAGAAAAAAAGAAAAATAACTAAATTAAATCACGACGTTTCGGAGGCAACACAAGCTTCCGTCATCAGTTGGGACAACCACAGCACCTGATGACGGAAGCTTGCGTTGCCTCCAAAACGTCGTGATTTAATTTAGTTATTTATATTTTCACCTACGTGACGTTACCGAAAGAACCGTAGAGTATGCATGACAAGCCTGACAATCCTTACCCCATGCCACGTCAGCCGTGGGAGTTGTCTGATCGCACTTGGGCACGTTGGCCGGCGCACGTTTGTGAACGTGGGAGGCATAGCTGCTGGGGCGCATGATGATAATAATAGTGATTTACATTGGTGAGGCGTGTTTCATCCGTGGAAAATAAACAGGACCAGGGTGAATGGCCAGAACTAGAACTAGGAGTAAATGTCACTTTAAAGGAGGTAAGTTTGCAAGGCTTAAATAGCTCTAACAACTCTGTCTTATTGCCAAAGGCAAAGTGTTGTTCCATGCTCATGGAGCTGGGCAGTGGCAATAGCTCCCATCAGCCCTGGAACAGAGCCTTGACCTCGGAGTCCTTAGCAGAAGGTGATCCTAGGATCTCGTGGACATCGTTGAAGAGTCAACACCGATCAGTTCCTGCAAATATTGTGGGGCGAACCCATTGAGAGCCTGGTCGGTCAGCAGTACAGCACAACGATGTAATTTTCTGCACTTGACCTCTGCCTTGTACGCAGCGTTGTGGCCTACAGCCTTTTAACGACCTGCCGGTGCAGTACGGTCGCCCATCCATGCACGGTTTAGGCTCCATCCCGCTTGGCTTCAGAGATCTGATGAGATGGGGACCGCATTACATGCAGCCCCGCGGCCACGCGGCGCCCCAATTGGCTGGGGACTTTTAAAAATATGCGGGTATCAGTCACACGCTCGGCCCCGCCGTTAAGGCACCTTGCATGT
This sequence comes from Lethenteron reissneri, assembly GCF_015708825.2. Classification (NCBI taxonomy): domain Eukaryota; kingdom Metazoa; phylum Chordata; class Hyperoartia; order Petromyzontiformes; family Petromyzontidae; genus Lethenteron; species Lethenteron reissneri. Next base: position 5,551,325 of record NC_083783.1, read on the forward strand.
AAATACTTGGCTCTGTGGTGTTGATGGAGGTAACAGTCTCGTGGACTGCCAGTGCTTCAAGTCGTGTGTGTTTGTTTATGTGGTGATTTGTGCGGTTGTGCACGTAAGAAGTCGGGAGCCTGTCTCCCAAATGTGAAGCTTTGGTAGAGCTGGCATTGGGCCCAAAGGTTCATGCAGCCAGCGAGAGTGGCAAGGCCAAAGAGCAGCCCTGCAATTTCTTGCTAACGCCACTGCTGGCAGAAGGACCTCCACTAGAGGGGGCTCCGATAGAGAAGGCCTCGGTATGGAATTTTGGCCTGCTCTTCCACGCTGGACAGATGTCTAGGAAGAGGTTGCAGTACCCACACTTTACCCCACTGCGCGTGACCTGCCTATCATCTCACTGTGGTACAATCATGTTGCTGGGTAGATAGAGTGGGTAGGGGAAAGAGCTCTCTGATGCCTTTTCAGTTTGTACCGCCTGTTTTTCCGACGTTTTGCTCCACGTGCCCGGAGAGGAACTGAAAGAGCAGCTCATATTCTACCTTTGTTAACAACCGTTCAGTTCCTGAAGAAGCTCCCCAGCATTTCTAGTGGAACGTCTGACAATGGGTCGAACAACACGCATTACAAACGCGACGCACACACCTATGGCCCTTGTATAACTTGCTCATTGTTACAGCCGCGCCAGGAGATGGAATCGAACTGGCGACCTCTGGATTGTGGACCCAGTGCGCTGACCATTATTACACCTTCACAGCATCCCTAGTAATGTCAGTGTGTCTATGTAAATCATCTGGCCGCACCGTGGAGTTGAATAGTGCTGATCGTCATTATCCCTTGTTGCCCGCAGCGATGGGGGTTAAGCTCGGGCTAATGTTAACGACACGCTGCCAGAAGAGTGCGTGTTTCTATCTGGAAAATATAACACGCTGGCCAGTGTTGAGTGTGCACATGTTTCTAGCTGCGTAAAAAAAACAACTTCTTCCATCTTTTACACTCCCTCTTTCTAAACAAAAACGTTGACACTGATTAACTCCGCAGACATCTGGCCGTGCACCACAGTTCTCGCACGCCTCTCACATCTTTACACTTTGGTAAAACGCGGCACGCGGCACGCGCCCAACTAAAGTACTTTTTCTCTCCAGCGTGCGCTGCGAACCAGCCAGGGTTTGTCTGCTGCTGCTCCTCCTCCTGTCGAGCGACGATTATCTCCTCCCAGATGGTGTTGTGCTCTGCGTACAGCCAAAGGCTCTTGTCCAACGTGTCAAACGTTTCCCCATTTAATCTTCCATGTTCCAAGCAAACCCTCGAATCGTCTCACTTTTGGACGTCCCTCTTTTGACGGGCCGTCTCAGAACACGTGCGATCTATTTATCATTATTGTTATTATTATATAGCTTGCCATGTTTCAATTCCCACAAAGTATTGCCAAGCCGTCACACACAGTGCCGTGTGCGGACTTCGGAAGGGAACCGGGGCGTGTGGGTTTTTTTTTCCATGCCGAGAATCTCGTACCCGGGGGTTGAACCGTGGGGTCTGGATCATCCAGGGTCTGTGTCCTTAGGGTTTGGATCGTTTTGGTTCAGGATTGTTTGGGTTCCTGATCGTTTCGGGTCTGCATCGTTACGGTGTGGGTCGTTAGGATTCAGGATCGTTATGGTTAGAACCGTTAGGGTTTGTTTCATTGGGGTCTACGTAGTTTTGGTTCAGGATTGTTTGGTTTGTGATCGTTAGGGTCTGGATTGTTAGGGTGTGGATCATTTGGGTTTGGATCATTAGCCGGTGCCCCAGATGAATTTCAGACACCCGAAAATCTCTCTTGTTTTTTAGTTTGTTTTGACACGTTTGTATGGTTTTAGGTGCTACCTGTTTTACACGTAAGCTTTCGCATTCAATGTCTTGATTCATAATCGGTTTCTTTGTTGGTCAGATCGCCGTGCAGGCATAATGTCCATTTGTTTTTTACGACAGCCCTCCACACCCAACCAAAAGCCAATCAAATAAAATGCACAACTTGATTTGTTTTTTCAGTAAACCGGAGAATTGTTCAAAACTAAGAAAAAATTAAATGAACTAAAACTAAACACATTTTTATTTTACCAGGTAGGGCCCACTGAGCTAAACAGCTATTTTTCAGAAGCGACCTGGCCACAAATCATAGCTCAACGAAAGGGGCTTTCCTGTGAAAATGTATAGCAGCCAACTATTCTTAAGCGTATGATTCTAAATGTGAAGGAATAAAACCCGAGGACCCAGAGAAAAATCCACACCACCACTGGAGAACTGCAAACTCCAGATTACAGGCATCAGGGTCGGGATCGAACCCACGATCTCCTGCATACCAGGCGACGCAGATAACATCTCTCCACTGTTACATCGAACAAATTACATTGGATGTAATTGCCGGTGAAACGTTCCTCCATTTAGCTGATGAAGCCAAATGGATTTGCATACAGTATTCCCTCGTTGTTCGCGACGGATACGTTCCGGAGATTATCGTGAATAGCAAATTCGCGGATAATTTGGCCTACGAAAATGAGTGACCTTAAATTCATAAATAAGCTATTAAATACGTTACATTTTTAATAACAGCGCAAAAAACATTAAAATAGGTTATAATAAACTAAGGACATTAATATTAAAGTATCACTTTACATCCCATCATTGTATCTTTCATCGCTTTATCTCAACACCCTCTCATCACTTTCTCTCTCCCTTTCTCTCTCGATGCAATCGTGTAGAGTTCCCGTTGTGATTCGCGTATAGTCGACATCGTGGATAGCAAACTCACGACTAACAAGGAAATGCCGCGTTTGTGGTGGAGGGTTCTCGTAAAAAAATTGTTACGTTATTTCGACACGGTCTAACCCAAAAGCAACACATTTTATTTTCGTGCTTCATTTGTAGGCATGCGATACATTCAATGATCCACCAAATTGGAAATGTATGCTGGTAGTATGCTTCGTAAGCATTTAAATTTATTTTTAATCAACAAACCGATGCATTCCTTCAGTCTTAACCGTATTCTCGCTTAGAGCGAACTAGTATGGGGGGAGGGGGATATTTAATAATCGACCGTTTTGGGCAATTACCTTTGAAAGTAGAGAGATGAAGAAAGGCCACGTCCCGAAATGTCGCCCATCACATATTTGATATTTTGAATGGGCAAGTTTCGTAAAAAAAATTCCCCGCCGACTTGACGCATCGTGCGGTATAAGTAGCTACACCACAGTCGGTCGGCAGGTCGCGTGTGCGGTGGGGTAAAGTGTGAGTCCTCCCACCACTTTCAGGACGGTCTGGCCAGTGTGCAAGAGTGGGCCAAATACATTTTTCGAGAGGTTCCCTAGAGCTTCCTCGAGAAAACTAGTGGTTCTTAACCTGGGGTGCAAGCACCCCCCGGGAGTGCGAGATGCCCTTTCTGGGGGTGCGAGAGACATGGCAAGATTTTTGGTAAGAGGTGTAAATCATCGAAGCACAAATTAAGCACGGCATGTATTCCAACTACGTTTCATCAAACCAATGTGTTTGTTAGCATTAGAAATGTTTTAACGATTGAGAATCAAAGGGGGGTGCAAGGCTGCAGTAAAGGTTAAGAACCACTCATCTACTGGATGCCCTTCTACTAGCATTGGCGTTTTTCAAGTAATTGCCAGGCTGCACCTTCACCATCTCTTCTGTCGGAAATAGCAAAGAGATGGGATTCTGCTTCGTGCGATGGCTAGACCGGCTTAATGGTGTTTGTACGGCTCATTCAAAGGCCAGAGAGGGTGGGGAAAAGTCGAGGACATTTTCTTCCATTTACATTAGGGTCAGCTGGCCTCACGAGAAATTACAGCCACTGCTTGTGTGTTCCACCACGGAGATGGGAGGGCCCACCTGCTAGGAAGGAAATGTGGCAGCACGAGTTGTGTGCCATGTTCTGCCCCTCCCATCCGATACCCTGGGTGGCATGGATACCCAACGATTTTTGTGTGGAAACGGGGAGGTTGAGAGGTGGTGGTGCGGTGTGTGGGGGAGGCATACACATCATCAGGTGTAAAATGCAACCTGTGTGTTTTGCGTCATTTACTGCGTAAGTAGCGGCACTTTCCAGATTTACCCCGGTTTGATGGTCAGCGGGAGCAAGCTTCCACGTTGTCGGGTATTCGGAGTGGGATTAACCGAGTTCGCCACGCTCCCGAGCAAGATAAAAACCATTGAGAGCTGTTTATCTTCACTGACGCGCCGGTTTCCAACTTGCTTAAGGGGTTAGCTGATGGCGTTAAATTAAATAAAGCATCGCTGGAATTTTAAACAGACCATTTGGTCTTAAAGCGCGAAGTGCGCCGTGCGGCGAACAGCGGTGGGTGGCGGTGGGGATGGGGGCGGCCGCATTTAACGTGAGACAATGAAATCAGGCGAAATATAATTTCACGTTATCATGCCCGCGCACAACTGCAATTGCGACGGTAATTGAATACAACGGCCATCAAACGTCGCAAGTGCAATTAGTGTTAACTGAATCATCGTCAACCGTTCAACGGGAGACGCTGGTGAAAGGGAGGCACTGTGTGTTGTGAATTCATGCCGCCAATTAGAGGTGCTACTTTAACGTTGTTAACACGTTTCGGTGCCTGGCACGTAGTGAAAACAGTTCGTTTCCTCGCAATTAACCATAAAGCACGAGCCTTGTTTTTATTTATACAAAAAGTATCACTTTTAGTCCTCTTTTCCCCGATTCCGATTGTCCTAACGGTGTCTTTGTCAGCCTCGCAGATCAGGGTTCAGCTGGGCAATAATCTTTCCACGGCACTTCTCTGTAAAAAAAATCGTCAAATGGCCGTTTCATCCTTTACACGGTAGGGGGCGTACTTATCCACACAGTGCTATGAGAATTTCAAACGAAACCAAATTCAACGTGGTAGGTTTTTTTTGTTTAGTCATTGGTCATCGAGCTGAGACTATTAAAACCCTGAGGACCGGTTTAATCGCAGCTGGCTGGCTATTTGGACTGTAAACCGGATCTCTCTCGGCAGTGCTGGCTCTGGGCACCTGCTGTTGGTGACCGCTAATCATCATTGGTGTTCTAAAGCAGACTTCCATTTGTCCATGGAAGCTAAATGTTTTCACGTCAATGTGTCGGGACGTTTTGCTTCGCGTTAGCATTTTGTATGATTTTGGATGATAATGCTCCAGCTGCCACTGCCTCTCTGTGTAGGAGTGCTTTATCAGATGAATGATCACTTGCAACACAGGCCAGGGCAACGAGCAAGTTGGCCCACAAAACTCTATCCGCTTCCATAATGAAACAATAAAATGAGTGGCTTGGCCGATGTAGCGTTGCGGTTACCCCCCCCGCAATTTCTCCTCTCCCGTTGTGTTTTTACACACGATACCCGGAGGATAGAGCCACGAGCCTCCACACAGTTCCTGCGCTCCAATCTGATACGAGGCTTCTCCAAGCTCGTCCTTGCCAAGTTTTGGCCCGCGGAGGTATTAATCACCGAACGCGGGTCCAGCACCCGCGAACTCGCCGCTAATTGCATTATCCGCACCTGGCTGCACTGGGAACTTGGAGGACGGTCATCGGATCGGCCTGCTGCTGCCATGCGCTTGCCGTGCTCGTTCCGAGGCCGCTTGAGCGGCGGTCGTGCCGAGTGCAAGTGCCAAAATACCACCCCTCCCTGGATACACAGTTGGGAGTATTCTTGTGGTCCAGTGTGTGTGCGCCCCAGATGGTTGAGTGTAGGCATATCGTAGCATATAGATGCGATTGCATTAGCAAGCAATAATTTTCGTGCGTTATCGTCATCATCAGCATCAGCCATGATCGGTCCACTGCTAGATGAAGGCCTCCGCAAGTCGTCACCATCCCTCACGGTGCCGCGATGCAGCAAGCCATCTTGCTGCCGCACACGAGCCGATTACAACCCTCCAGCTTCGTGGTGGACGTATTCTCGGGCACGTTGCCTCCCTTGGCTGCCAATCTGTAGTTAGTCTCGACCGCCGGCCATCTTCCTTTCCAGCAACACATCCTGCCCAAGAACCAACTTAACCCTTTCCCCGTTTTAGACGTCTCTGAGTTGCAGGGTAGCGGTGTCCTGTTCACTGCTCAATCTCGGAACGCGCGACCGGCTCACCGTTAATTTGTTTCGAGAGGCGTAGCGCCATTGTTTTTAAGGACGTTTCTTACCGCAGAGAATTGCAGTGACACGATCACACTCTATGATAGCTGGCGCCAAAGGTGTGCCACACGCCCTCTTGCCTGAAGTCGTACCCATGAAGTGATTTTCTGACGTACGTGCACATCATTGGAAAGGAGTCGGAAAAAAAACTGATGTTGTGCACGTATGTTATTGGAATGGGAAAGGGTTAACAGTCAGCATGGTATATCTAACTTGCGTATGTTTTCCAATCCGTGTGTTCCTCTTCCAGTCGGCCAGAGTAATTACAAGCATGTGCCTGTCTCTCTCTCTCTCTCTGTGCTTCTATGGCTACTTTTCAGCGTTGGTTTCTTTTTCTTAGCCAGTGTTCCCGTTTCTGATTTGCCTTTATGTGTATAGTTCGTTGTCCTCCCCCCGCACCTCCGATCAGCACACTCGGCGACGTTAGGCACGAAAGTAGGTCAGCGTACGTACACGCGTATGTCGTGGGCACCGATTCAACGGCGTTCATGTCGAGCCACACGGGGCTGTTTACGTGACGCTGTGTTGTTATCCACCACGAGCAGGACAGTCCGTCGAGCACCAGCGATGTCGTTGGGGCTGCGAGGGCCTAGCGGTAGCGCTGCGTCCGTCGCTGTGTCACACAAAGGTTTAGGGTTCGACTCCAGCGGTCGCCCTGATTGTTGCTTGTTATCACGTAGGCTCTCGCGACCATTGACATCCATTATATTAATCTGGCTGTCGCCCGATGAAGCCAGTTGTAATTACCGGCGAAACGTCGTACTCGGATTGTAAATGTTTGTGGATTTACTCTCCAACACACCGGTGTGCTGTACTAGTAACAAATTGGCACGTTCTGTTTACGTGATGTAACCTTACTAATTGGCCGTGTCGGGTGGTGGCGGGCTTAACGACACATTCATATTGACGCAATCTAACCCAAAAAAAACCCTTTATTATGGCTGATTGTTGTTGCAGGTGTGATAACCACAAAATAATACTCGGCGCTGTATTCCCCAAATGATCCCCTGGACGTAATTCGCAAGGGTAAACCATTGTGTGCCCGTGTCATGGTCCAAATTTGCCAAATTCGAAATTTGCCTGCAAATTACTCGTTTGGGATGATAACCTAGCAGTTGTTGCTCCCCCTACTGCCAGACTAATGTCCCAGGTCGCTCTCGCAATTGAGACTCTCCTGGTCTCCTGGATTTTCACCTTGTTAAACAAATTTGAAACTCCATGTAATTGCAATCATGTACCTCCTAATAGGAAATATAATTCAGATGTTATCGGGCAAAAATTTGTGCAGCGAGTCGCTGACACAAGTCTAATCTCCGTGATTAGGTTCATAGACCGATCGAATTTGTGATTGAGTTATTGGTGAGGCCGCGTAATGATCTGGCAAAAATGTGCGTCATCAGGACCCTCCATCACTCGACGCAGCCAATCAAATGGAATTGTCACGCGGTGCGCAGGCAGGTGGGTACTGTGCCATGAAGAACATTTCTCGTAAACCTAAGTTAACGATTTGACACGTGGGAAACTACGTCAAACATCATCGGCTCAAGATTTCGGGAAAAAAAAAAGTCAGAATTTTGGCCAGGTCGTCTTAGTGGCCAAACCCAAAACAATTAACGGTGCATCGTCAAAATATCGGTGGCTGCGAAAACCTACGTGTTGAGTTAGACTGATTTAATTTAACACGTAGGCTTTCCGATTAAATCCACCGATTAATCGATGCAACATTGCACCACCTGTGCCATCCTCCCTCCCTCCCTACTTTCACCCTCCCTCCCTCCTAGTAAAGCCATTTCCGCTGCCACCTGTCGCTTGTTTACCAGCCTTCTCGCCGTCTCTCGGGCCCGTGTATGTTGGTGGGTGGGTGGGGGGGGCACTGGGGGTTGGTGAGCAATCGGGGCTGAAGAGTTTTCGGAAAAACGAGGAGTGGCGACTTTGCACATCCGCGCGCGCCGAATCGGGCCACTGTAAATGTCACACTGCGCGGGGGTTTAGCGGCGGATTACGCCACTTTGTGAAACCGAAGCCGGCGATCCGCGCGATGATAATAGTAATGAACGCCCTCTTTTTAACCCTTGACGAAGGCCGCGCTGGATCTCGGGACCCTTGCGCGCGTGCGATTTTTGTTGTTGTTAGAAGTGTCTCTGCTATAGCATTGGGAGGAATGGGGCAAACGTGACATGAAACTCCATTCGTCAATAGCAGTGTGGCGTTAAGAGTGAAAAAAAACATTCGGGCTGTTCTCGGAAGCAGGGTGGTGCACTGCGAGCTGCATGGTTGCAGACGTTCAACATGTTCATCTCATGACGCGACACCGACCACACGAGTGGAATGTAATTCGGTAAAAGGGGATTTATTTTTATTCAATGCTTGCTGCGACAATCACATGGCCGTGCGTCAGCGGTGACGCGGCTCGGCGGTTGCGTGCTCGCCGTTTGTAGTGTATGTATGTCGTGTGTATGTTGAACTTGTTTCGCACCGTATGTTGCCAACTGTGCTCATCGGAGGTACGGGGAAAGGATAACTAAATAAACACAAACAAGCAGTTCTAAAGAAATATATTTTCAATCTTTCTATAAAAGTGCATAGCTCCAGTGGCTTCCTAATGTCGGAAGGAAGAGCGTTCCAGATGGCTGCAAAAGCATCTGACAGCGTGCGATGCAGTTGACCGCGTTTGTTCGACGGTTAGCCAAAAGCTGCTGCGAGGATAACTGGAGTTCGCTTGATGATGATTGATGCTCCCTGACGAGATCAGCAAGGTATCGTGGTTCATTTGTGGGAAGCACTTTGTGTGTCATGAGTGCGACCTTGCAATGCCTATGTTCGATGCCCATGCAGCTCGGCTAGCCACTGCACGGACGTTGTTGCAGAGGCTTCGTGGTTTTGAAACCAGCGGCTGCTCCGCCTTTTTTTTTTTTGCCCTTAAAATACGCTGCGATCTGCTTTAGAGTGGACGTTCAAAGATCCCGTGGCGTCATTCGCAAGAGTGAAGAGAGAGGGCTCCCTTTTGTGTCGGCGTCGCGGTCCGAACTTGCAAAATGACACAGCAGTTGGCCCAATGTGGATATAACATCGCGATCATCGCCACCTACTGCGAAAACTTAGCAGGAACCCTCCTAAAGAGAGTCCAGAGCCTTGGCGACGCTTTCCCTGGGATAAGCAAGCTTATAACAATAATAACAGTGGGTAGTTCTGTGATATATGCTTCTGTGGGCTGTTCTTTAACGTGGGTTGATGCACCTATCTTCAAGGGGTTGGGACTGGCCACATCCGTTGTTGATGTAATGCAGACAGCACAATTTAACTAAAATTGGTTGAAAAAAGCAGCTCTGGATAAAATATGCATAGAGAGAGAGATGAATGGTTGAAGTGGAACATTTGTATGAATGCATTATTCTCTCTGAACAGTATAAATAATTCACCATTTGTGCATTAAATTAAAGATAATTATTTACAAATTGTAATAATAAACACGCAAAATAAGAGAAATACATTCCCACAAAACCACAGTGATTTTTGCATCGGTTCCTGAGTCTAAGTAGCGCCAGCCTGACGACAAAACCTTGGTCATTACGAGCATAGCCGGTTAAACAGCACGCCCCCACCACCCCCTTCACCACGCTGGCTGAACACCGTGCCCCCCCCCCACCCACTCCCTCACTGCCAAGGCACCGGGCAACAACATCACCGGAGCCGCTCCGCTGGCTAACACGCTCGCCCGCGTGTTCACCCACCGCTCGTGGTTCCGTGCCGTCTCGATCCCTCTCGCTCACGCATGCACGCGATCTCAGTTTCGGCTATTTTGCTCATTACCCCCCCCCCCCCCCCCCAATGGGCGTGTTTGTCCAGTTGTCATGCCCTCTGGCTGCTTGTTATGCCCGATACGTGCGTTCGATGCCGTACGTTTAAAATGTCGCGTGTTTAAAACTCGCGGCTGCTACGGACGGGGCCTGTAATCCATCACTGTGGCGGCAACTGCAAGGGTTAGGGGCGCCACGGTGGCGAGGTGTTAACTAGCTCGCCTGGTATACAGGAGATTGGGGGTTCGATCCTGACCCATATTTGGAGTTTGCATGTTCTCCCCCGTGGTCGTGTCGTTGTTTTCTCCGGTTCCTCTGGTTTTTTGCTCCACATTCAGATTCAACGTCATGTGTCTAGAGTGTTTGGCTGCTATAAATTTCCACGGGATAAGCCACTTCGTTGGGCGCTCATTTGTGGCCAGGTGGCTTCTGAAGAGCTATATCTGAAGGGGCCTTACCTGGTAAAATAAAACTAGTATTTTGGTGGCTCACACACAGAAACTTTCTTCCCGTGGATCTTGAGGAGGAGCCGTACCCTGGATCACCAGGAGAAGGCGGTGCGGCAAAAATGTGCACGCCACCTGTGCCATCTGTACAAGGATTGAGTGTTGCCTCCTTGCACGCATGGATTTTCAGTGGGTGCTCCGGTTTCCTCCTGCATGCAAACACTCAATACTTGGCCGAAACACCTTAATATATAGAGAGCCGCAGAGCTTACGGGAGGGGATGTGCTGCCTTCCTGCTTTGTGGTTCCTCACGCCTCTTTTCGTTGTTCTGTACGTATGTTGAACCTAGATTTAAAGCTTTCGTGACTTCAGGGATTCATCTTCTTGGTTCTTTCGGTAAAGTCACGTAGAAGGGAAACAATAAAAATAATATTTTATTATATTATAGTATTTAATTTTATTGTTTAATATTATAATATTATTTTATTATTTTATTATATTATATTATTTTATTATGTTTTATTTTATTATTTGTATTGTTTCCATTCTACGTTACTTTACCGAAAGAACCAAGAAGATATGTTGAACCTCTTTCGCACCGTACGTATACAACCTTGCTCATCGGAGGTGCGGGGAAAGGACACCAAACCATACGCGTCAAGAGGAGTTGAGCGAATACTTTGCGGCGTGTAACAAGTTTGATATTATATTGCTACTATCACGGGTGTCACGCCATTGCTAGCAGCGCGTGTCATTTCATACTGAGGCTTCCAGAGCCAATATTATAATTCAGGTTTATTTGATTGGTTTAGAGCCTGCAGGAGATGTCAATGAGAACTATGCCCCTGACACAGCCAAACAAATCAAGCGGTGTGTTGAAAAGCAATTGTAATTGTTTTGCTTGGTTTTTGAAAATAACCGGCTTCCTCAAAGACAAAATAAATTGCCACATTCGTCCAGGTGACAACTTGATTTTGTTTTTGGCCGTCTCAGGCTGGCGACGGAGGGTGTGCACAGGTCCAGTTGACATGGTACCCGCAAGATCTGACCTGGAACACAAATTACGAGTTCCGTGTGGTATCTGCGACCAGCGCGTCGTCGCTTCATCCTCTTGCAGTCGCTCGCTGTAATGCCAAGCATGTTTTTATCTCCATGCGTCTTGGGGTACTTTTTAGTTTTTTTGTTCCATTTCGATTTGTTGGGTCCCGTGTTTTTAATTTGTATGTCATGACAGGTGATGCACGCCGATTTAAAACTTTATTCTGTGCGCACATCGGCTGTCTGCACAAGCGACGTTTTCACTACACCATTCAACAAGTTGTTTGGTGATGCTACGCTGCCAGTGATGCACAAGGAACAAGGAAAATCAAGACCCGTCAACAACACTTGCCTTAAAATAAGTTGTATATATATTTTTGATAATAAAGGTTTTTTCGGGTTAGTTTGCGTAAAAATATAAAGGTGTCGTTAAATCCGCCACCACCTGACACAGCCAATTAGTAAGGTTTTTCACGCAAACAAAACGTGCCAATTCGTTACTACTTCAGCACAGCTGTGTGTTGGATAGTAAACCCACTACATATACATTTAGAGTTAGACTTTTCGCCGGTGATTACATACAACCAGCTTCATCAGGCAATTCGCCTGAATTGTCTCCAAGTCTTCCTGTTTCGATCTTAAATAGAGTGAAGGTGACGTCATCACTGTAAGCCTATTGGTCATGTTTCTTGAAATGGCATTCTTCATTGAGTTTTGTCTTCATCAGCGCCGCCGTCCACAGGTCTCTTCGTATTAATTCTTTTTAGGATATTCCCCCAGGGCCACGGAACGTGCGCAGAGCAGGCTTTTGGAGGCGGGCACCAAGTGCAAGCCCCCGCCACCTGACTTACCCCGTCCTCTACCCACAATCCCTCGCTTCCTTCTGTGTTCAATCACGACCGTGAAAACCCTACGCCGTCGTGCCATCACGGTTATGCCCCGCAGTCCATCCGCTTGTTCCCGCTTGCCTAGCAGTGCCTGTGTGCCGCCTTGCGGTGTACACAGCGCTGTGACCTTAAATTGTAAAACTGTCTCATTGGCCAATGGCCCCTTCTTGATGTGTTATGAAGGACGGTCCTTTAATGAACTTGTCGAGTTATTTTTTGTATCTCCATATATATACAAGGCAAACTATGTGTGTCTGTTCAAAATGTTTAGCGTACTTCCCGACATTCAACAAACTGGAAATTTGCCATGTGGGTACTTTCCAGACTGTACATCATGCAAAAATAAAAAAAAATACACTTGTTTTAGTTTTTTAGGGAGGGAGCTCAATAATGCATATGTTTTTTGCACGGCAAGTGAGCTGTGACGTCAAATCTGTCACGTGACCCGCGCATGTGGAAGCGTAACGCATTGTAGTGTAGCGGTTAGTGCGCTGCGCTACGAACCCGGCGACCCGAGTTCGATTCCCGCTCACGGCCACCACCGGTGACGATTATTTCAACTGCTCCTGGGCCTCCCCTAGGTCGACTCAGCCTCAAACGAGTAAATGGTGTGGTGTGTGAACATCGCCACTGGGGAGACAAAGGCGGCCGGGCGTGGTGAATCCAAGTCCCGGGCGAAGCCGGGTAGTAAAGCTAGTATTACATAATAGGAAGTAAGAGGAGACGATCGCTGTCTCGAACATAAACTCTGGGATCGTTCCGGGCGGTTTAGTCGGCGGCGGAAATGTCACATTCAATCAATTAGCACGTGGCAGACAGCCTTAATAAACTAACATTGAACTGTCACGATAAACTATTTTGCTCACTCTGGCAGACACTTCTGAGGGCTCGCGATCACCGAAGCGGCGAGGCTTTATTTTAACACGGAATTCCAGGGAGCATTGCAAGTGTATCAACAAGCCTTGTGGGTTTTATACTGGTAGGAACCTCCTAGTTACACCAGCTCATAGGGGATTATTGTGTCTGTCCATCGTGCAGGGAGGGGCTCGGTGGGGAGGGAGGGGCTGGGTTGGGAGGGGAGGGTGGGGAGGGGCTGGGTGGGGAGGGTGGGGCTGGGTGGGGAGGGTGGGGCTGGGTGGGGAGTGGAGGGTGGGGCTGGGTGGGGCTGGGTGGGGAGGGTGGGCCTGGGTGGGGAGGGGCTGGTCACCCCGTGGTGCCCTTATAAAACTCAACGTTTAACCTACTCACGCCGGCTTGTGCCCGCCCTCAATGTATATATTTGCGGAATACACCACGCCGCCGTTGACCCTGGCCATTGACCGAGCAACCCAACGTGTTCCTACCAGCTCCCTCCGCAGGAATGTGTTTTTTTGACCCACCTCCTCCGTCTCGTGAAGTTGGAAATAATCATACGTGTGCCCCTCTGTCTGTGTCTCCGTCTCTGTCCTTCTGTGTCTCTGTCCTTCTGTCTCTCCCCTATGTCTCTCTTTGTTTGCGTCTTTCTGTCTCTCTCTCTCTGTCTCTGCGTCTGTCTGTGTCTCTCTATATCCGCGTCTCTCCGCGGGCGGGCCGGGCTTGCAGGCTGCCGCACCGGAGAGGCCAAGATGACGAAAGCCTTCGGCCTGGCGGCACGCTTCATCGTGCACACGGTGGGGCCGCGGTACAACTCGCGCTACCGCACGGCGGCCGAGACCTCGCTGCACGGATGCTACAAGCGCGTGCTGCACATCGCCACGTGAGTCGGGTCGACACCAACGGCGAGAGGGGAAGAAGCGAAGCCAAAGCGTCGCAATGAGCGGCCGTCGCTGAGCCGCCAATGGGTGTCGTGATCTGTCGGCCACCCCCTAGCCAGGACTACTCTTGGATAGGTACGGTCCGTATCACCGGGCGCTGTGATCCGTGAGCGACAGGTTTTGCAGAGGTTCTACGGTTTCGGGGTGCTCCTGACGCCTGGTGGTCCCCCTCTTTAAGAAGACTAACAACTACAGGGGCATCTCACTCCTCAGTGTGCCGGGAAAGGTTCTGGCAAGGATTATTCAACATCGCCTTGCCAGGCACGCTGAGGAGAGGCTTGCGGAGCCCCAATGCGGTTTCAGGAAAGGGCGAACCTGCACAGATGCCATATTTTCTATCTGTCTGCTACAGCAGAGGTGTAGGGAATTCTAGCAAAAGTCCCATCGGTGAGCTCCGGCAGGCAACGCTGCATGCCCAGCTACCGCATTCCACAACTGTTGTTCGGTCGGATGGAGGGGGCTAAACGGGCGCGGCACGGGCTAGAGAAGAGATGGAGTGAGGTGGTACAGGAGAATGTGGAGCTGAGTTGACTTGCCGATGACTGGTACCAGCGGTGTCAAGATCGGCTTCTGTGGAGGAGGCTCGTGAATGACACTACTGGGCAGTTGGAGACAGTCGCCCTCCAACGACAACGGAGGGCAGAGGAGAGACGCTCACAACAACAAGCGGAGCGCCGGGTGGCTAAAGCCCAGCAAGCTAGCACAGTAGGAGGCACCAGCCAGTCACCTCAGTCAGTCGACCCGTGGCACCTGGGTCTGTCCCGTCACCTCCTGCCAGCGGGCGTTCGACACTTCACGTGGCCTCAACGTGCACATAGCCTGGCACAAGCGTCGTGGTGACGTCACCGCCACTTCGTGGCGAATGGCAGTTGTTGCGTGTGAGAGACTGCGCGCGACTGTATTGAGCGCTAATACAGTGGTTAGTGCGCTGTGCCACGAAATCGGCGACCCGAATTCGATTACCGCTCACGGCCAACACCAGTGACGATTATCTGAACCAGACCTGGTGCTCTCCTAGGTAGACTCGGCCTTAAATGAGTAGCTAGCGCGGCGTGTAAATATCGCCACTTTGGTAGACAAAGGAGGCCACGTATAATTCTCGTGTGCTGTGTTGACCTTCATAGGTGCTCGCCAATCGCACTTTTATCAGCGGTCATGAATAGGTTGTTCAGAGGACCTTTGTCTTTATCTCTGTGTGTGCTGCAGGGAGAATCGCCTGAATTCCGTGGGGCTGTGTGTCATCAATACGCCCAGGAGAGGCTTCCCAGCAGCTGACGCGGCACACATTGCCTTGAGTAAGGCCGCCGTGTCCCTATCTGTCTGTGTGTGTGTGTGTGCGTCAGTGCGGTATGTTTGCCTGTTTGTGTGTGCATACGCGTGTGTCTGTCTGCCTCTATCTGTGTGCGAGCGTGTCTGTGTGTAGTGGAATGGTTAGCACGCTGTGCTACGAAGCCGGCGACCCGAGTTCGTTTCCCGCTCGCGGCCAACGCCACTTACAGTTATCTGAACGGGTCCTGGTTATCCCCTAGGTCGACTCAGCCTTATATGAGCACCTGGTGCAGTGTGTAAATATCACCACTTGGGAGACAAAGCTGACCAGGCTTGGGCCTGGCCACCCACCCCATCGTCTGCCGTGCCGGCCTTGATAGGTGCTTGCTAACAGCACTTGCACGAATAGTCTGTTAAAGCTATAGGGGGAATCTTTGTCTTTATGTCTGTCCACATTGTCTTTGTGTACGTGTGTGTGCGCATTCGTGTGTAGCTGTCCTTGGTCCGTGTGTGTGTCTGCTCATTGTTTATACATGTGTGATCGTGCGTATGCATGTGTATGTCTGGGGGGCTGTAACATATCGTGCTTATTCTAATCAAACCACGTACCCCCTAAATATCCTTATTTATTAATTGCTTCTCTCCGAAATGCCACTGCTGCACCTTATTTCGTGATTTTATTCCACGATTTATTGTTTTTTGAACCCACACCTCAACCGTGTATTTTACAAAAAAAATTACCGTGCCAAACTGTAGCTGTAATCACGATTGATGGCGACGGCGGTGAAGGCAAGCTAACATCTTTGGGCCTATTTCTGCATTCATCATCTTCGGGGTAGAGAGCCCTGTGGGCAGGCAGAAGAGTTCGTCTGACGGCGGCGCTAATGGTGCTGGCGATTGTGTGTGTTTTTTTTTCCCCGTCCTTGTAAAATAAATTTCATTAAAGCCATTGCCGAGAATATGAATAAGCGCACCACATTGGCTTGTCAGACGCGCTGAGCTCCAACAGCAGCTTTTGAAATGCCTTATGAAACATTTTTTCCGTAATTTCTCCCCCCCTCCCCACTGCTTGTATCCCCGATGTCACTATCGGCGCCGTGTCTTTACGACACGAAGGATATCATGGAGCTGCGTCTGAGTTACCACTCTATCTCACGTGATCTCAGGTCTTGAATCTGCTTCACGTGGTTCGTTAGCTTCCGCACGGTCTATAGGGGCAGACGTAGATGGGGATGGTTTCGTTTTGTTTACCTTGCTTGTACTTTGTACCACTATCATGTTTTTGTACTGTTTGTTGTTGTAGCGTTTTTACCTGCCCCGACTGGACATTTGTGGATTCCTCCATTATAAATAAATATTCAGATTTATGATTCTGTGAAACAACGCCTGCCTGTTCACAACTACCTGCCTATCTAGGCTCACGAAGCATATTGCTCGCGTGCCGAGGTGCTCATTTTTAATAAGGGCCGTAACATCTGGCCCCAGAGACGGCGTGCTTAGAGAATACAGAGATCCTTTGATTCTACCGGATCAACAACAAAAACATCAAACATCTTTCATCCCCTCCGTGATCCGTACTAACGCGGCGTTGTTGTTGTTTTTGCCGTCGACATTCCCAATAGGAACGTAGGGAAACGCGCCCCCGTTGTTAGACATCGTTTGTAAAGGATCTGTAAGGGCTCTTGACGTTGCTTGGCGCTCGATCCCCTGGGTACGTATGGAACGGGGATTTAATTTGTATGCTCAGACGTGCCCGGCGTGAGTAAAGTAAATGATGCAGCCCTGCAGTTATTTGTTCGCTCCACCGCTGGCGGAGAGACCACCACGGGAGATGTCTTCTCTCGTAGAGAGGCCGTCCAGAGGGTATTTTTGTTCTTCGCTTTGCACGCTGGCCTGACATCTGGGAGGAGGTTGAAGTACCCACACTTTACCCCACCACACATGCAAATTCCCCCATCGGTGAACTGTGGTGTTACCCTATGAGACCTCCTTTACCAGTGGCAAAATATAGTAGTAGGTTTTTACCCTTTAAACTGGTACACACACCTTTATACATATTTTGCCACTGGTAAATGAGGTCTCATAGTGTAAAATAGTGTAAATGCTTACCCCGAGCTCTCAATAGTGCGCTGTTTTTGAGTTGTACGCCTTTTGGTGTCTTTTGGTCCAACACCAATGGAGACTAGGCTCTAAGAAAAGCTGTCTCGGGTGTGGACCAATCAACTTCAAGGACAGTGCATATCATTATCAGAGTTGTTTCTTTTTGTTTGCATTTTGACTGCTTGTGTTGTGGTTATTGCAAACATGATGCCTTGTATAAAGGTGTCTTGTATAAAAGTTTTGTACCAGTTTAAAGGGTGGTTTTACCCGTTTTGTAATTCTTCTGGGTGGACGGTGAGGCGGTGGGGAAGATGTTTAATTTTTTTATTAAATTTCGATTCAACGCGAGCCCGGTACTTTTGCACCGATCACAGCACAGGGGGCAGGGCGAGGAGGGGGGGAACAGAAACCCTGCAAGCAAAAACCCGAGGTCAGCGTGCCCAGGGGCTTCACGAAGGGGGGACATTTGGACTCTCTGCCCCACCCGAGTGGGTGCCACAAAGCAAGAGAGCCGGGGAGGGAGCGGTGGGGGAGATTTAAAAAAACTTGTCCCCCCGTTCGTTTAAACTGCCGCGCCGAGCAGTCGAACCGGCGACATTCCGGATCCGCTGGTCCAGTGCGCTGACCGTTGCAAATGGCAGCAGCGTGCACACGGAGAACGCAGACAAATCTGCGTGCGCCGAGGGCCGAGTGTGAGCGAGTGGCTCTGCTGCTATCCAGAATCAGAATATTTATTTATACTGGGGGAATCCGATGAGCTATGAAGCTCTTTTTCGCCCATAGTTCCAGTAGTGGCGGGTCAGAACGTTACAACGATAAATAATACAAAAGCACGATAGGAGTGCAAAGTATAGCAAAGGTAAGTAAATCACCTTTAAAAAAATATACAATTAAAAATCTATTTTTTTTTCTCACCTTATGAAGCCCACTGAGCTAATAGCTTCTTTTTCGGAAGCGACCTGCACAAAGAGATTATCACTTGGAAATTTAGAGCAGAAAAATAATCTGAACGCTTGACGTTGATTCAGAATGTGGAGGGAAAAACTGGAGTACCAGGAGACAAAATCCACATGGCCATGGAGAGAAAATGCAAACTCCAAATATACAGCAGCAGGCATCGGGGTCGGGATCGAACCCCCGACCTCCTGCATACCAGGCGAGGCAGATAACATCTATCCACCGTGCCTCCCGCCCACCCAAACTTTTTCAGAACACGCGCGCTTGCGTGTTTCTCTTCGACATAACTATTTCAGACAGCTCGGCAGACACATCTGCAGCAACTTACGGAGCGTGCACCTTCAAATATAATTCGATACTATAGGTGTCCGGTGTAATGCAATAAACAGTCCCAACAGAAACCATCGGAACATTAATTTTTTTTGCGTGTGCATGTTCAATCGCGGTCGTCGGAATTCCTCAACTTTTGCGTGTGAGTTATGCGAGTGGAAATTGACTTACACACTCGAGCGTGTTTGCTGCCAAAAGTGTAATGAAATAAAAAGTCCCAGCAGATTAACTTACTGTTTACAGCCTTGGTCGTAGTTACGGTGATTTTGCACGTTTCAGTGAGACGGATGGCTGGTTCCGATTGAGAGATGGAGCTGCAGTTACTCGGGTTATTTATGTTTATTTACACAAGCTTACATACCTCTGCCATTAGTACATCTTTTCACAACAGTGGTAAATGAACAAGAACTTTTTCTTCGCAAGGCGCATTTACCCGATGGAGATCATATAATTTTGAAGATAAAACACATATCCTATGAAGCGATCTACTTTTACCGCGCGTGAAGACTTTTTTCTTAAATCCTCGCTGGCCCTGTATGTTCTGTTTTCTGTGGAGTAAGTTTTAACAGCCGCGATGCTGTTTGTACTAAGAGTACGTGTAAATATTCTTTGGGTCTTTCGGTAAGACCCAAAGGATATGAATTCCTGCGGTCACGAAAGCTTTAAGTCAAGATTTAGTACGTGTAAAGATTAAGCGTTGCGGTTTTACGTTACGTACAAATTCGGTAACCACGCTGAGTCCAGGTCGCGTGCAAAAGTCAGACGGATTTTGGCATCACGTGACCAATGAAGGTTGGGCAGTGAGACATGGAGGAGTTCTTCACGAAGCAATGTAAACACTGTCCTGCCGTTAGTCTCGACCACTGGCCATCAGACCTTCACTCTTCCTGCCGAAGCCCGTTTGCTTTACTACTGCCCGATATATGTGTGCGTGTTTGGGAAACTTCTTTCGCGCCGTACGTAGCCAACCGTGCTAACGTACGTCGTTCAGAACAGCGCGGCGCTACGGCCCGACGCACGCATTCTGTTGAAATGAACGCACCCGCCGACTTGGCACCGTCATCATAACGGGGGGGGCTAACTGCATCCCCCCCTATATTAATCGTACAAGCCCTCCCCCCAGCCCCCAAAACTCGCCCCCCCAAACTGCTAAAGCTCTGCCGCGCTCGCTCATAGTTTCCTGAGCAGGTGAGTAATGTGGCCTGCGGAGATTCTTCCGGCGCTTAATGGCTTTGATGATAATTGGATCTTGCGGTGTGAGCGCCAGAGTCCCCGGACGCGCACGCTTCGGGGGGGGGGGGGGGGGGGGGGGGGGGGGGGCCTCGTCGCCTCTCCGGCGTCCGCCGTGAAAGCGCCGCTGGCTCGTCGTCTCCGGGATGGTGGCCGACTGTTGCTCCCGACGTTCCCGACGCGATGGCCCGCGCCTCGTGCAGAGCCGACCTCCATGTGGCCCGGGATGGAGGGCGGGGGGGGCCCTGACAGGCCGCTGGATAAGAAACTGATTTCCGCTCTGACCGGCGGCCAAATGCTCCCAAGCGCGCGGCCAGATTTGCGCCGCTTTTGCCGAATCCCCCCCTCTCTCTCTTTCCTTCCATCGTGTAGAGTCTTGCCGGTTGTGAGAAACACCACTGTCTGGGAATTTCATTTTGTGTAAATAAATGGGCAGATAAATGGCCAACTTGAATAGCTGGACGCTGTGCGTTGCTGTGAAGTTTTAAGCGACAAGCCAGCCGTAGGGGCCCTCGGAGAGTGCGTGGGTCATTGATGCTCGTTCAACATTAATATTCTTTAATGTTCATGGTTTCCAAAAGCACTTGCAATGTTTTTTTTACATTGTGTTATTATTTTATTACACCTCCGTTGGAGCCGTTTGCGGGTAATTTTTTTTGCATTTGCCAAAGTTGGATGTAGAATTCAGTTTTGAAAGTTGCAGTTGTGTATCTGATTCAAGCTGGAATAAGATGATAATTGGTTAAATGGATAATTACAGTGAAAATTCTACTACTTTTGGATTGCACGAGCATTCTGTAAAAAAGAGACAGATGGGCGGGTCAACAATTTACAACAACAACAAACTCTATAAAAAAATCTATAGAAAAGCTAAGCAGGTCACGAAAATAAATAAGTAATGCGTACAGGCGTTCCTCTCATAGCGTTGTTTCCTTACAACGCTCTTTTTATGCAGGACGAAGATTCCTCGAGTGTGTTTCCGAGCGTCCCCGAGTGGAGGCACGAGCGTGCAGTTTCAGGGCCCATGCCGTTAACCCATTTTTTAGTCGCGTGCGCAATCGCCGGGTGGAGGTGGTGGCTTTGCCTGCCCCTTGACCCCACCCATCGGTCATTCGCGCTAGGGACAGGATCCGTAATCTCTGTATGTGCCTGTGTCTCATCGTCACGCCACCCCCCCCCCCACCTCCTCTCCACCCCCCTGCTCTAACCAGGAACCGTCCGCCGGTTTTTGGAAAACCACGGAGAGAGCATATCCACCATCGTGTTCGCCGTGATGGATCAAGACGAGGTACGGAAAGAAGAAAAATCCCCCTCCCCCGGATAATCTTAGATTAACGACGGGGGAATAAAAATAATTCCTACGCGTGGATTCCGTAACCGACTTTGTAGAATGCTGTTCGCCCTCGGGGTTATTTCAATTCCAGATGGTGATGTTTCGATTTTAATTCGCACGGTGGAGTGACGTCACACGTGATAACTTCAGCGCCATGGTCGGCATTGTCGAACCGCTCTGTTGTTGGCCTTTTTGTGCATTGTCTTCTGCATTTGGCGATACTGTCATGAATGAGGCCGGTTTTCTGTGGTGCGAGTCCCCCAACAGCAACGCTACTTGGCACTCGCCTTTGGTTGATATTGGTAATTTTCACGACAGTTACTGTGACGCCTGCTCACCCACCCCTCCCCCCCTCCTCCAGGTTACAGACAGACATAAGGGGGCAGAGCGAATGCACTCACATTTTGAGCCTCAGCCGGCGAATGTTTAACTGCACGAAATCCATGCCAAACAACGGTGGCTTAATATATATATTTTTTTATCCTGGGTCCCCTTAAGTGAATGGGTTCAATGGGAGGCTGCGGCTTAATTGCTCTTGGGTGGTAATTCAGTGCGCTGCTTCGAACCGTTCACCGCTGAGGGGCTTTGTCAAGGGTTGTCCGATTTTATGCCGAGGGGGATGGAAGAGGTCAGAGCCTCCGATTAGCGCGGTTTTTCTAAGCACGGTGCGAAAGACGTTCATCGTACGTGCATGCGTACGTCTCGTCTGGCGGGAGGCAGAATGCACGCACAGCGATTCATCGGTGCTGGTACAGCTTCGATGCTCGGTTCGAATCCGAGTTTCGGCCACCCGTGATTTAACTGGGTTCTCAAGCGTATAGAGTGGGTGATCTCAGCCCAGTCACCAATCACTCTGGACAAAAAAACCCCATCACTTTTTATGCATGTATATAAGAACTTCTTTCGCACCGTACGTAGCCAACCGTGCTAATTGGAGGTGTGGGGGAAGGTCAACAAACTAAACACAAAAGCAGCGCTAAAGAAATTAGTTTTAACTGCCAGTTCGGAGAATGATCACTAACAAACATTACCATGTGGCTGGGCAGGTGGGAAAGTGATCGGATGAGAGGTAGCTTGAAGGGATTTCAAAATGACTTCTGTTCTTATTGCATTGTGCTTGCTCTACTCGATGAGCGTTTGAAATCGATTCTTCATCCCGTGAGATGACACCGTGGTAGCACAATCGGGATATAATTGGCTACACAAAGATTGAGAAATAGAGGGAAAAGGAAGAATAGATTCTTAGGCTCACTCCATATGTGTCGAATCGTGCTGGGCATGGTGGCACACACAGCTGGAATGCACACAAATTAAATCCTGAAACAACTTTCATGGCCTCTGTGAAAAATCTGATTTTAAATGGAATTGACTGTAAATCACAATCCAATTCCAATGGTTACAAGAAAAAAGATTCGGTGAGGATTTTCAAAATATATAAAACACATTGTTGTTGACGCTACTATCCAGCAGTTGTCTATGTTTAATATTTAAATTTCAAAACAAACTAAGGTTTTCCTTGTGATAGGAAAATGTGTGTTCTTTGCTGGACTAAGGCTTGCCATGTGTTTCGGTCCAGACTTTTCCATCTTGACCTGTCTGTGCAGAAGCCAGTTTAATGCACAACTTTCATAAGCAGACCGCTTTTGCCAAAGTTTAAATGTAAAAGCAGTCTTTTACCCAATAATTTACGTACTCGGCTATTATTGTCAGCTTTGTTGCCAAAATAACATTAGTCAATGTTGACATTCTACTGTGACTGGAAAAGTTCAAATCAGCGACTGGATACATTCTCACAAGTGGGGCGGGGCGTGGATCACGATTTGAATCAAGGATTCGATCATTTTTATTCTGAACATTGCAATGAATTTCAATTTAAAGCTTTCGTGACTGCAGGGATTCATATTCTTGGTTCTTTCGGTAAAGTCACGTAGAAGGGATATAATAAAATAATAAAAATACAACAATAAAATTATCACGACGTTTCGATTGCAACACAAGCAGTCATCGTCAGGTGTGAAAACCACAGCAAGAAAATCAATTTCTGATGATGATTGCTTGTGTTGCAATCGAAACGTCGTGAGAATTTTTTAGCTTTTATTTTTATTATTTTATTATTTCCCTTCTACGTGACTTTACCGAAAGAACCAAGAATATTGCGATGAATGTTAGCACCTCTTAGGGTTGCGGCGGAATGAGGGCGGGGGGGGTTGACATGCACGCATGTCACCCGCACTGGTAAAGGTGCAAGCCCTGCAGTTCTGTGCTCATGCCACCGCTGGCCGATCGGCCTCCTCTAAAAATATCTGTATAGAGCCCTGATGGGAGGGTATCTTGGCCTAGTCTTCCACACTGGCCAGACCTCTTGGAAGAGGTGGGAGTAATCCACACTTTTAACCACCACACGTGACCTGCCAATGGACTTAATTGTGGTGTAACTCATTTATACTGCTGGGGTGGACAGAGGTGCGTGGCTGTTGGGGGGAGTAAAAAAAAAAACCCCACGATCTTTTCGACAGCCGTGCGGTGACCTCTTAATTGCAAATCCAGAATCGGCGCCAACCGTTACACATCCACAGCGCCCCCGTCATGCAACGTATACGGATCAATGGTGCTTACACATGCGGTTCGATGCCTTATATCAGCATGGTTGAGAATCGAAATAGGTTGTTGAATTGATGGACCCATTTCACCCCAAGCATTCTATTCCTATCATCGTAATTTTTTTTGTACCAAATAAATTCCTTATTTGAAATAGTACATCTAGATAAATATTGTGATTGGGGAAAAACCAAACGGAGTGTTTTGCCCTGGTTACTGACATTATTATCACATTATTGCATTATGACTGCAAAACAGAACGCAAAGGAAAACTTACTCTACAGCGTGATGATGTACTCTGGGCCTACTGTTGACAGAGCATAGACCCCGACATGCCACAGCTGCGCCTTAATTGCAGTGAGTCAACGAGTCCAATTAAATTTGCTTCATGGAAACCCGCGAGTTGCCAGAGATTTTTCTCCCTTGGCTCAGTTCATCACAACCTGGACTTTGCTCCCACTGTAAAGTACACGCTTGAATCCGACCAAGTACGTACATGCACACACAAAGAAGACAAAGATGCCCCGTGTGGCCTTTGCAGGCTGTCGGGGCAAGTGGTGTTAGCGAGCATCTATGAAGGTCGGCGCGACACACGATTGGAGTGGGTGGCCAGCACCACGCCCAGCCACCTATGTCTCCCAAGTGGTGATGGTTACATGCCGCACCAGGTAATAATTTGAGGCTGAGTCGACATAGGAGGGGGCCCAGGACCGGTTCAGATAACACCGTGAGCGGAAATCGAACTTGGGTCGCCAGGTTCTCAGCGCAGCGCGCTAACCACTGCACTACCGTTATCCCCACCCGCACACACACATGCATATATATATGAAAGAAACTCAACACATTCCTCACTCACACTGCCTTAAAAGGCAAAATTATATAATAGGTGATGTTTAGGGCCACTGGCCTTTCTTCAAAACACACAGAGTGTCCAGGGAGGTAGAGCGTATTTATTGGTTCTTTGTAGATTTAAAAATAATTCAGGAGCTTTCTTTATTTGTTCATATACCGGACTCGCTGCTTTGGTCTTGGGTTTGGCCTCTTGCTTAGTTGACCCATAACAAGCTTTAGCGGCCACATGGATGCTGTTAGCACTCTCCTGCACTTGAGACCCAGAGGGTAACGCCAGTTCAATTTGTTCTCCCATCACAGCGATCGTAACAACGCTGTAAGATTCTTAACCCCCCCCCCCCCTCCCCAACAACTTCTGTCCACCCAGCAGCAGTATAAATGGGTTTGATGCGTTGGCGAAATGTTAACTCTCTCGCCTCGTATACAAGAGGTCGTGGGTTGTGTGTATTTTTTCTTGTGTTCCTCCGGTTTTCCCTCCACACTTTGAATCAACATGCATTTTGAGTTTTTGGTTGCTATACATTTTCACATGATGATAAGCCACTTCAGAATCAGTATATTCATTTATAGCATAAACCTTGGATTGCGAGCATAATTCGTTCCGGAAACGTGTTTGTAATCCAAAGCACTTGTATATCAAAGCACTCGAATATCAGTTGTGATCACGTTACGTTCGGCAGACAAAGCGTATACACGTACTACTCGTATTGCAAGACCTCGCTTGTTTATCAAATTAATATTTATTTAAAAAATTTGCTCGTCTTGCAAAACACTCGCAGACCAAGTTACTCGCAATCCAATGTATTACGGTATAGGGGAGGAATCTGATGAGCAATGAAGTTGTTTTTCACAAATGTCCAGTCACCAGACATCTTGGAAGAGGGCTATCATTTGTGGCCAGGTCGCTTCTGAAAGAGAGCTATTTCGCTTAGTGGGCCTTACTGGTAAAATTCCTTTTTTTTTATATAATTTACAGTTTTTTTTATTGGCATTGTCCAGAGTGGAGGCGGCATTCTGCCAGCAGTGTCATGAGCAAGGAATTGCAGGAATGCACCTTTACCTTTTTATGCAGGGATAGAATTACCTGTGAAACAGAGAAGCGCCGTGATTGTTTTTCCCTACCAGTTCATTTAAATTAATTTTCCAGAACGTGCAGCTGTGCCTGTGTTCACATTTTCAATTTCATCCTGGAAACGGCGTACAAAGAGCAGCCTGCTATACGACGGGTTACATTTCTCTTTTTCCATGACTCCTTCTGGCAAGTGACCACCCCGTAATGGCCAGCATCTCAGCATACATTTGTAGTGAGTTCAACTGAGTCGCAGACACACTCTTTGAAGGCAACACATTTCTTCATTCCAACACAAAGGGGTAACTGCCCCTTCACCAGATAACAACCTATGGTGGTGGATCACCAGGCTAACTACCAGAGGTCGCAAACGGGTTTTGATTCCTTACCCGTGCCCGTACCCGGCCGCACCAGGGTCGCAAACGGGTACCCGTACCCGGTCGGGTACGGGTAGCCGGGTATCGGATAGGGTACGGGTATCGGGTACCCGGTTGCGTCCTCTGCTAACTACACACTATAGTGGTGGACCACCAGGCTAACTACACACAATAGTATTTTTAGGTTTTTTCGGTAAAGTCACGTAGGTAAAGAATAAAAATTCGTCTACACAACAAAGGCTCATTCCTAGCAGCGGCTTTAGCCACACCAACTTCACAATAATAATAATAATATCCAGGGGCCTGCCTTGGCTCCTCCCACCCTCAACCAGTATATATACAAGGATGGTTTTTCTTGGAATTTCTCTTTCATGATACAGCAATCGTGCTGTGACGGTTCCACCTGAAGACGGAAGCTTGTGTTGCCTCCGAAACGTCGTGATTTTTTTTTTACTTTTATTAATTTTAATTTTTTACCTACGTGACTTTACCGAAAAAACCGAAGAATATGAATCCTTTTAGTCACGAAAACTTCAAATCTAGAATACACACTATAGTGGTGGACCACCAGGCTAACTACGCTAATTACACTGGGAGTAGCTACAACGGACAGGACCCAGGCTTGGGTCCAGGTCCACGTGTTGGTGACTCTTCTCGGACGTAGAACGTAGATTCGTCGGGATGACCACAGCAGCCGGTCCCTCTCGGGGACCCGGCTTATATCCTCCATGGCGTGGCTGGCTCCGCCCTTAGCCACGACCACCTTCGAGAACCCTCCAGAAGGATCTCGGCCCAGACACGTGACCACCCCTAGCCCCCACCTGGGGGCCGTGTGTATACTTTACCCGTCACGTGTCTTTCGGGGTCAACCAGAGTGCCATGGCCGTTAGTAACCCCATTCCCATGGCCTGCACTCTCACCCCTATCCTGTAGGGGTTGGCACTGCACGCAGAGCGTGGTGCTATCCAGCACTGCCAGTCGGCGCTCACCGAGCCCCTCTAGGGCCGGTACTGCACCCACATGTACGTGGTGCCAGCGATGTCAATACATCGCACGCCGTGCCTCTCTCGGGCCGGCATTACACAGTGACACCCGCGATGTCACTACACATTTGCCTGCAACGCAGTGTGTGCAGTTGAAGTCAGGGTGTGGCATTCCGCAGCTCATTGCAGCATTAGCAATAATAATTTCTCTTTATTGGCCCTATCGTTCTGTTTGAGGGGCTGACATGATAATTAAGCTTTCTGTTTGCGGAAGTCTGTATGCCCATATGTTAAACTTCTTTGAGGGGACGACAACAAACTAACACGCATAAAGCATTTCTAAAGAATTCGGTTTTCAATCTAGATTTAGGAGTGCATAGCTCCAGCGGCTTCCTAAAATTGGAAGGAAGGGCATTCCAGATGGTCGCAGAAGCACACCTGAAAGCGCGCGATGCGGTGACCACCGTCTTTGTCCGATGGCCACCCACAAGCCACTGCTGCTGCGAGAATGACCGTAGTTTGCGTTATGGTTTATGCTCCTTGACGAGATCGAATTGGTACATGCGGAGCACTCGAGTGAGATGGTTTTTCGCCAGAGTTTTGCGCAACACCAAAATTGGCATCTTTGTTGGCGGTTGAGAAACTCACATACGGAACGATCGAGCCAAATGTGTCCTCCCTTCTAACGTAACTTTGTTTTCCAGTTAATCTTTAGCCACAGTTGTCACCTTCAAAGTGTGTGTGTGTGTAAATAAAGTAGACATTTTATAGATTTATATCTACCACCTTCCATCGATTGCGGAAGCTAGGTGCGATTGAGCCGTGATAGTACCCCGATGGGCGACCACCATGCATGACAGGTGCTATAGGCTATATACTTACAGGGCTGCACGGTCGAGAGCAGAACATCCATTGTTGTACAGAACCCATTGTTGGCAGTGTAGCATTGTCATCCTGTAATTCTATGCTCGCGTGTTCATGCTACTCGCCTGCTCCAACCCACGCTGTCCAGCGCGGTGCAGTACGGTCAGAAAAGTCAATGACCTGCGTGACTTGGGGATGCCATCATCCAGCAGCGGAGTGACCAAGGGCTGTGTGTGCGTACGTGGACAAGCCCTTATCCAATGATGTTCATTGACCGCGTATCTGTACTCCGTAGATGCTGCTGTGTAGGTCCACGTTGGATTGAATGGGGTTGATAATTGATTTTTTTTACCCTTCTATCTGGCAACAGATAGAAGGGTAAAAAAAACAATTGTCATATTTTTTACTGGCAAATGAAGTTCCAATGGTGTAAATGCTTACCCCGAGCTCTCATACTCTGATGGTGCATTGTCTTTGAGTTGTGCGCCTTTTAGCGTCATCTGGTCCAACCCATGTGAGACTAGGCTCTAAGGAAAGCTGTCTCGGGTGTGGACCAATCAACTTCAAGGACAGTGCATATTATCAGAGTTATGTTTTTTGTTTGCATTATGGCTGCAGGTATTGTGGTCTATGCAAACATGACTCCTTGTTAAAAAAAGGTGTCAGTTTTGTTGCCAGATAGAAGGGTTAAAAAACAATTATCATATTTTTTACTAGCAAATGAGGTTCCAATGGTGTTGAATGGGGTTGTTTGAAGCTTTACGGGAATAGCTTTCGTAAATTATTCCACTCCTTTACTCAGCGTTCTGGAATTTAAAAATGCCCGGCATCGCCAAAGATGACTAATTTATGCGTGATTGTTTTTCCCTTCTCGCTAGTTTATTATTTACAGTGTGGAACTAGGAGTGCTTTTAAAAGCGGATTCTAATATTATATTCATTTGAAGACATGCTTTGTGGATTTAGTTATTGATATTGATAGGCTTTTTATAATACTGGTGTAAGGTCCTTTGTAGCTTATGGAAGGTGGTCATGCCAGAAGCTTTCTCTAAATCAAGGCTTTGTGAACTTTTCCTTACTGCAAGCCGAAAAGAACTTTCAATTACCTTTGAAGGGCAGCCACGCATTAACACACGCACACCTTGGTCACTTCTGTGACTTGAAGACGACGTTGCCGCGGCAGGAGTGAGCGAGTGCGCGCTGAGATTATGTTTGTTGCCAGGTCGAAAACATTCCCACCCTCTAACACCCGATTAGTGCGGATAAGATGCTCGCACTGATGGATAAATATCGTTTGCGGGACTTTTTCAAACGGGGGTGGGGGGCAGTGGGGGGTTGGGGGCAAAGTCGTTATGCCCCCCCCCCCACGCCACCTCATACCGCAACCATTAAAATTTATAGTTTATTGATATTCATTACAGAAAATAATGGGTTTTTTTATTGATGTAGGGACCTATTTAAAAAGTTAGCAATTTCAGGAACGTGCCCACATGTTCCCCCCCACCCCCCTCCCCATGGGAAGTTTCTAGATCTACCTTTGGTTTGTAAGTGAGACATGCAGTGAGACATGAAGTGATACATGAGGCGTATCGGCCGCGGGCCATCATCAGCCTCCCCACCAAATCTCTGCAACCGACGAGGAAGCCCCTTGTTCCGCTCGCATGTAAGCTCACCGCACAACCCCTGTCGGAGATCGAATCTTAACGTGCGGTCCTGCGATTGCTTGCTCACCACAACATTGCTGCCGGAGGGGCCTCGAGTTAAGATGGAGCTCTAGGGAGTCACAACATTGGTGCTGGAGGGGCCTCGAGTTAGGAGGGAGATCTAGAGAGCCCCTGTGGAAGATATTTTGGCCTACTCTTCCACGCCTGCTCTGGACGTCTTGCCCACCCCCATCGTGAAAATTCCTAAAGCCACCGGTCGGCCACGCATAAACAATCGCTTAGCAAAACGCGACAATTGTGTCGGTTGGTGAGGGGTTAATGACTAGAATTTGGACCTAACACTACCACCACGCGGTCTAATCCAAGAACAATATGGGTCAATAATGGCACCGTTGCTGAAGCGTGCTCTGGTGCCCGCCAGTGTACGTGAAACCAGCCCACGCTGTTCCACCGCGCAGAGCAGGCTGTTTGGCTCGGCTGTCTTGTAAAACATAGCGGAGGGGTGACGTACTTCTGCGCTGGCAGGGTCCCAGTGTCTGCATAGATGCAAACAAGCGGACCGCCGGACGGCTGAAACGCCGCGAGTTTGCACAGCAGGGGGCACAGGTGGAGCATTTGTCAGTCATTTCAGTCAGTCACCCAGCTCACGGCGCCTGGGCCTGTTCCGTGACCTGCCAGCGGGCGTTGGAAACCTCATGTGGCCTTCAAGTGCAAGCTAAAGACAAAGATCCCGACTTTTTAGCCTTACGAGACTGTTGGGACATGTACTGTTAGCGAGCACCTTTGAAGGCCGGCACTGCACACGAGGGGGTGGGTGGCCAACACCACGCCCGGCCGCCTTTGTCTCCCCAGTGGTGATGTTTACACACCGCACCAGGTACTCATTTGTGGCTGAATTGGCCAAGCAGGAGGCCCAGGACCAGTTCCCCCTAGCTTGGCACACGTGCCGTGGTGACGTCACCGCCACTCGGTGGTGAACGGCGGCTGTTGATGTTGTTGTTGACGACGACTGCCATCACCCTCTTACTTTGCTGTTGGCAGTGGGCACAGACGGGGGCATCTTGTAGCGTTTGCGCTTGAACCGTTTTTGGGAGTCGCGAACGCGCAAAAAATTGCCGTTGCGTTTTCCCCCGCCACTCGCTTCCACGCTTCGAAAAGAATGACAGAAAGGGAAGCACGGGGGGTCGGGGGTGAAAAAAAAAGCGCCACATTTTCGGGTTCCCTTCAAAGTGGAGTAAACACTCTCATCTGCGTGGCAGCGCGACGTGCCGCACTGTTGTGCGACGCAGCAGTTGTGTCATTAGTGAGCAATCGCCGCTGTTGGGGACCCGCTTTTTTAAAATTCTTTTTATCTGCCTAATTGTTCGCTCTGTAATTGGGGAATCAACGTGGAGATGCTCGCGCGTCTGTGAATGCGTGCGTCCCCGCACCCCCCCCCGCCCCCTCCCACGCTGTGTGTGTTCTTGTCGCAGAAGTGTTCCGTGTTTGAACCTCAAGCAAACGTGAGCAGAATGCTCCATTCTGCGTCTCCAGGGTGCGTCTGTATATGTACGTACGTACATTGAACTTCTTTCATCAACCGCACTAATCGGAGGTGCGGGGGGAAGGACAACAAACTAAACGCAAAAAGCAGTTCTTAAGAAATTAGTTTTCAATCTAGATTGTTTAAAATTGCATAGCTCTGGTGGCTTCCGAATATCAGGAAGGGAAAGCGTTCCCAACGGCCACAGAAGCGGATCCGACAGCGCCACGCGATGCGGTGACCGACTTTATTTGACGGCTGAGCTAGAAGTAGCTGTTGCGAGGATGGCCGGAGTTCGCGCCATGATGGTTCTTGCGATGATGGTTCTTGCGATGATGGTTCTTGCTCCTTGACGAGATTTGCAAGGGATTGTGGTTCATCTGTGGCAAGCATTTTGTGTGTAAATGAGTGCAATTAGAAATACGCTTCCGACCGTCGGTGTCTCTTTTCAAATTAATATTATCGCAAAGCATTTTGTTCAAGCGAGAAAACCCTGGACCGGTTTCAACCCTATGGGTCTCGTCAGCAGAGCAAGGCATGTTAAACAATTGCTGCCGGATTAGCACACCTTACTAGGATGGGCGCTCTTAAGTTTGAATAACAAAATAGATGAGTAGACAAAATAAAAATTTCATATATCTGTCTTCACATAAAACAAAAGAGTAAGATTTTGATTTAAAGTTTTTGTGACTGCAGTCACGTAGAAGGGAGGGAAAAAAAATGTGTTTTATATTTTTATTATTTTATTATTTCCCTTCGTGACTTTACCGAAAGAACCAAGAATATAAAAGAGTAAGAGTTTATTTTTCTGACACGGATGATCCCGTTGAGATTTGTCGTGCGTGAGTGCAGCAGCAGCAACAGCGGCAAAAGACCAAAAGTGTCAACATTGCGGATAACGAGTGTTACAAAGTGTCCTGACGGGACATTGTGCAACTGACAAACGAGAACATGACGGTCGTGAACAGAAATCGACGCGGATCGGGTGAAAAATAACGGAAAAGTTAGGTGACGTGCCAGGTGAGCTCCGCCACCTTAGTCTTAACAGTGACGTGAAAATAAGCGAATCGGGATAAAGACGGTGCTACCGTGCGAGTGCGAGCGTGCGGGAGCAAGATGCCCCGTGGCCTTGTAAGGAGTGTCATTTCAGCAGACTCGGTTGAGTATAACAGTACCTCGGTGTGCATTTCTTCTACAAACGAAATTTCGGTAAAACAAACTTTGGATTTTCCGACATTACTTGAAACGTGAAAGCTAAAAATCTAATAGTTGTATACTGAAATGAATAATAAGTTTATCGATATACGGTGCTCTACGAATTAGAATACATTTCTAATTCTTCAACGTGGCGCATCGCGCTTTCCTTTGTTATTTTTTTATTTTAATACTGTACAGTGTAAAATATAACGTTGTTTTCGACATCACTTGTCTTTAAAGCATGAATGGTAAGTCACGAAGTGTGTATACAGTATGAAATGGCAAGTTTACGAAAGCTGGGAACGCATCCTCAGTACTAATGTTGTAAGTTACTTGATGTACGAGGGTTTCGGTGTACAAGCAATGATCGGGGAACGCATCCACTTGGTTTGTCGAGGTATTGCGATGCAAGCAAGCTCTGGATCGGTTTCCAGTAGCTCGTCAGCTCGATTTAATTAATGCTGCTCAACTGCCAAATGTTGTAGACAATAACCCTCTCTTTAAGATCTGGTTCAGAGTTCAACTCACAGTTACATCATACAAACACAACAGTAGTTACGTAAACATAATGTGTTATGTAATTTTGCTTTGCACAGACGCACGCTTGGCATGTATGTATGTATGTTGTGTGTTTGTGGAATTTCTTTCACACTTACATAGCCAACCGTGATAATCGGAGGTGGGGGGGAAAGGACAACAAACTTAACACAAAAAGATATTTTTAAAGAAATGAGTTCTCAATGTACATGATTTAAAAGTACCAAGCTCCAGTGGCTTCCAAATATCGTAAGGAAGAGCGTTCCAGACGGCTGCAGAAGCGCATCCGTAACCGCGCGCAATGCAGTGGCCGTCTTCGCAAAGACAGTCACTGCATTGCACGCTTACAGTTGTGCGGGAGAAGGACAAAAAAATAAACGCAAAAAGTAGTTATAAAATAACGAGTTTTCAATCTAGATTTGAAAGTGCATCGCTCCAGTGGCTTCTTAATACCCTAATCAAGAGCGTTCCAGATGGTCGCAATAGTACATCTGAAAGTGCGCGATTGCTGTTTACGTTACATCATCACGGGGTGGGACTGATGGCGAATAATTAAGAGCAACCCTTGTCGTGGACATGTGGTCACGTGGGGACATGTGGTGCTGGCTCAACTATGCGACTCCAGCGTTGTTCTCTCACCGCTGTAACAAAAACATTTGACGATTTATGAGATTTAATTTTGTCCGTCCGTCCGTCGTACTGCGAGTCTGTCTTGTCAGCCGCAGCACTCACTCGAGTGATTTTCAGCTGAAGAGCTGGGCGAGTGCTCACTGACCGGAGGCAGGACCAGGGAGCTATGGTGTTGATGATAAGTTACGTAGTAACTGTCTGACTGAGCTAAATCTAAAAAATCTTACGACCGACATTTTTTACAATCCCAATGTTCTTGGGGTTGCAGACATTTCCGTACCCTCTTTCCTGTTCCGCTACATTTTATGCACAGGCACGGATGCTTTTTTTCCAATCCACTGCTGGATGAAGGCCTTCCTCCCCATGCTTTGGCTTGTCATGAGGGTTGTTTGGCCGTACTTTTTCCACGCCGGTCAGTTCGGGTTGGTGAATCTGTTGGTACGGGGGGGGGGATGCATCCGGGACGGTTTTCCGATATCACTCGCCGCTGATGTTAGTCGTGGATTTTACATCAAAGTCGGGTCAACTGGTTTGTCGCGCAGTGCACTAACCACTGCCGCACTTTTGCACCCCGCTTTAAGCTGCCGTGCCTCTTAAACTCAACCAATGTCGGCGAGATTGTTGCGGTTTTCCTCTGGTTTCCACCATCGCCGCAGTGACACGGTCCTGGGCGTTCCCTAGATCAGCTTAGCCTCAAATGAGTACCTGTTGCATTGTGCAAACAATCGCCACTGTGGAGGCAAAGGCGGCCAGGGCGTGGTGCCGGTCACCCACCCGCCCACCCTCTCGTGTGCCATGTGCCGGCCTTCATAGGTGCCACTCGCTAACAGCGCTCGCCCCAACAGTCTGTCAAGGTTCTTTGTCTTTGTCGTGCGGTGGCGGCAGGCGGTGTACCTGCACGTACTGCCCCTCTACTTCCCGCGCTCGCTCGAGGAGGAGGCGTGGGCGCTCTCGCTGCTGCCCTACGACATCGGCAACGCGGAGGGCGAGCCAGTGGTGGCCGAGCGGCAAATCCGCATCACCGACAAGCCGGGCCAGGTTGACAGCGGTACGACGGAGGGCTCGCAGACATTGGCATCGTAAACCGGCGCTCCCAGATAAGCCGCGTGCTTGTGCGATTCGACGCCGTGCGTCGCGAGCGCAAGGGGTTAAGTTTAAATCGGTGAATCGAAAGCTTCGCCGGTTGATTGCTGAAAATGAATGGAGAAAAAGGATAAAAACACTCCTCGATGACACTTCTGATTTGCATCTTCTTGGTTCTTTCTGTAAAGAAGATGAATCCCTGCAGTCATGAAAGCTTTAAATCTAAACATTCTGATTTGCAGTTGCGCAAGGGTGTTGCTATCTTTGACCATGTGATACACCTGTAAGCTGGTGTGAAGTCAAAGTGATTTGTTGCTCAAAGGAGCATTGAAGCAGTGCTCATCTGCTTTCATTGCCCCAGCTACTGGTGGATAATCCACATTCCTACGACGGGTGCTAGTCACTGGAGAGAACAATCGCTGTTGACTAGTCTCACAAAGTGGTACTCGTTTTATCAACCGCAGAGGGACTTTACCGAAAGAACCAAGAAGATGAATCCCTGCAGTCACGAAAGCTTTAAATCGAAATTTAACACGCTCATATGTTTTGTCTAACCATATGTAAGACAAAGATTCCCTTATAGCCTCATCAGACTGTTGGAGTAAGTTCTGTTTAGCGTGCCGGCCTTGATAGGTGAGAGGGTGACTGGCCAGCACCACGCCCGGCCGCCTTTGTCTTCCTAGTGGCAAAGTTTACACACCACACCAGGTACTCATTTAAGGCTGAGTGGACCTTAGGGAGGCCCGGGACCGGTTCAGATAATTGCCACTCTTGTTCGTGAGCCGGGTTCGTAGCGCAGAGCGCTAACCACTACACCACCGCTCCCCATATACACACGTGCACCAGGCCCCATTTACAATACAGTTACTGCATCATGAACAAGATCCTTCTCAGTTGTAAATAATTAATTACTGTTTATTGTAGCTCGGTGGTTAAGACTTATCTCGTGTTTACCCCAACAATTTGACCTGACCTTCAACGCACGATGAATGTAGCTCGGATTTTTAGAATTCACTCGGGGAGGGGGGGAGATGGGGGTGGGGGTCGTAGCAGCGATGCATCGGTGAACCAACTCCACATTCCAATCCAAGGAGGACAACGGAGTTACTCTGCAGGAGCATTGCGCCGCTTAATTTCAAATTTGGACTATCATTTGTGGCCAGGTCGCTTCTGAAAAAGCGTTATATAGCTCCACTGGGCCTGACCTGGTAAAATAAAAAAATAGTTTTTTAGATTATTTATTGTACTGGCGGTGTAATGTAGTGGAGTGTGGTGTGCAAGACAGATGGACGTTTTTTTCTCCAGCTGTTGGGATTTTTCCAGAACGTGCCTCTTTTTTTTTTTTCCCTTCTTATTTCAAGAGTGCCTTTGCCGACACAGAAAATGCACTCGAGGGCGTGGAGTTTTGAACCGCGCTTAACATTTCCATTAATTTCCGCCGACTCGTGTCCAAAACCCTAATCACATTACCCGCCGTTAAAGGGTTGCGTGTCAGAAAGTTTTCACGCTAATTTGCCTAGCCGCTGTCAGACCCGCTGCCTACCACTGACATAACGCGTGACTCACCCCCGCCACGGACTGACGGGCCGACGCGCGCTGCCCTGCCAGCTGATATCTGGCGTGCAGAGGCAATCTGAATCATCGTCTGGAAACTGTTTATTTTCTTCAAAGTAAAACGAGGATGTCAATCAGGGCTGAATGAACCCCAATTACTTCAAGTACTTGACACTGTGACTTCCCAGTAGAGTGGATAGCCCCATTGAGATTCAACAGCTACCCCCCACCGCCCCGCAACCACTGTTGACTTTTTCACAAAGTGGTACCCACTTTATCAACCCTGGAAGGATGTTGGCCTTTAGTGCAGCCCCTGACATGCAGCCCCCGACAATACACAACGTGTGAAAACACCGCCCATCATCATCATCATCGTCAAACCCCCCAGTGGTTGAAAATGCGTGGCGGCCCTAACACTGATGATGTCTTATCGGCGAAAGTGGCCTCCCTCTTAAAATTAGCGAAGAACACTGGCTTAGAGCATCTGGCTCCTATACTTTTCCACACGATAAGCCACTTCATTGAGCTATCATGTGTGGCCGGGTCGCTTCTGAAAAAAGAGCTGCATTAGCTCAGTGAGCCTTGCCTGGTAAAATAAAAATAAAAATTGTTTAGTTTAGAAAGCCTCGGCGCGCCGGCTCGCGGAGGCCACGAGAGGCGACCGTCGGTAATGACTCGCGCCGCTCGTCCGCTCCCTCCTGCGCAAGGCTCGGAGAGCGACGGCGGTGACGACGCGAGCGACGACTCGGACCGCGTGGACGGGGAGATGGTGGGCGTGGGCGCACACGCGTTCGCCCGCATGGAGGGCGACCACGACAAGCAGAGGCAACGGAGCCTCATGTCGCCACCGTCGTCCGACTCCTGGCTCAAGGCTCACCAGCGAACGTGAGCTGGCAGCGCCGCGCCGCGGGCCCTCCCCCCGCTCCCCAGTCTGTCACCTGCCCCCCCAATCTGTCCCCTGCTCCCCCAGTCTGTCACCTGCTCCCCCAGTCTGTCCCCTGCTCCCCCAGTCTGTCACCTGCCCCCCCAATCTGTCCCCTGCTCCCCCAGTCTGACCCCTGCTCCCCCAGTCTGACCCCTGCTCCCCCAGTCTGACCCCTGCTCCCCCAGTCTGACCCCTGCTCCCCCAGTCTGACCCCTGCTCCCCCAGTCTGACCCCTGCTCCCCCAGTCTGACCCCTGCTCCCCCAGTCTCTCCCCTGCTCCCCCAGTCTGACCCCTGCTTCCCCAGTCTGTCACCTGCTCCCCCAGTCTGTCCCCCTGCCTGGTTAAGGGCCCCGCACTGGCTTGGTTCAGTGGAAAAGGGCTTTGAGTAGCACAAGTGTATTTCCCCCCACCCCCTACATCCCCTGAAGGTACCAGCGCTGGCTTCGGAGGGCAAGGACCGAAGACCTGTCTGACATCGCATCACTCAAGGCCCTCTACCAGACAGGTGAATGCAGCGTTCTCGAGCCCCATGAACAGTGGAGTGGCCCAGTTGTGGCCGAGCAGCAGGGCCTGGCTCTGTGTCCCCATTCTCCTGTGAGCCATGTGGCGGCGGTGGCGGCACCGTGCGTTTGGTCCCCTCCCCCTACATCCCTCCTGGTTCCCCTCACCCCCACCCACCCTCACCCCCACCCGCCCACCCCCCCAGCCCATCGCTCCCGCCCATCCCCCTGCCCTCCGCTCACCCTCTCTGTCTGGGTGGGTGTCAGGAAGCCGATTTAATAGAATTAATTATTTTTTGTTGCAACGTTTCATGTCAGCATGGGCGAGTGGCAGGGTTGGGTGGCGTGGGGGGGGATGGTCAGTTAGAATTATTAAGTGTTCAAATCTAAAAGCGTAATTACGTGCTCCGTGCTCGTAATAACGCAAAACACAGCGGGATGAATGAACCGAGCGAAGCAACCGACGTGGCGGGTAGCGCACGTCCCATTTTGTGGCCTCGCCCCGCGGTTTCACCGACTTGAACCGGACGTGGGGGTAGGGGGAATCTCGTGCCGTGGATCCTTCACGTTGGGGCGATGTTCGAGATTCGCATTGGTGAAGCCACTAAAAACAATGCGCAGTCCCCCCCCCCCCCCACGGATTCCCAACAAATTCCACCCTGGCAATGTGACTCCTGCTGATTTAAAGAGGGGGTTGTCATCATTTTCCCAGAGTAGTTTTTGGTTTATGCGAGAGAGAAAAAAAAGCATAGTTGCGGAATCGCGATGCGTTCTTAGAATTTTTAAGCGCTGGATTGTGAAAGAGTTAGACAAATGTATTCTTGGTCTGTCACCGGTTAGTTTATGCGGTAGAGCGCACGACGCGCGTGAATGTGCGTGCGTGTATGTGTGGAGCGGTAGTGTCGCTGTGAGCGCGCTACGCTACGAACCCGGCCACCCGAGTTCAATTCCCGCTCACGGCTAACACCAGTGACAGTTATTTTAACCGGTCCTGGCCTCGCCTCGGTCGATTCAGTCTCAAATGAGTAACTGGTGCGGTATGTAAACATCACCACTGGGGAGACAAAGGCGGCCGGGCATGGTGCTGGCCATCCACCGCTGTCGTGTTGGTCTTTATAGGTGCTACTCCTGAACAGCACTTGCCCCAAAAGTCTGTTAAGGCTATAAGGGGATATTTTGTTTTCGTGTGGAGTGGTAATATAGTGGTTAGCGCACTGCGCTCACGAAGATGCTGGCCACCTGAGTTCACTTCCTGTTCATGGCCAGCATCAGTGATGAATATCTGAACCGGTTCTGGGCCTCTCCTGGAGTGACTCGGCCTTAAATGAATGCTTGGTGCAGTGTGTAAACATCAGCAATAGATGGGCGTGGTGTTAGCCACAACACCACCCCGTCGTGCTCCTTGTTGGCCTTCACATGTGCTCGCTAATAGCACTGGCCCCAACAATAGTCTGTATTTCGATTTAAAGCTTTCGTGACTGCAGGGATTCATCTTCTTGGTTCTTTCGGTAAAGTCACGTAGAAGGAAATAATAAAAATAGAACATAATAAAATAATTATCACGACGTTTCGGCCACAACGCAAGCAGCCGTCCTCAGGTGAAGAACAGGTCTGTCGGAAAGACAGCGTCTGAATGAAAACCACCAGACCTGTTCTTCACCTGAGGACGGCTGCTTGCGTTGTGGCCGAAACGTCGTGAGAATTATTTTATTATGTTTATTTTTATAATTTTATTATTTCCCTTCTACGTGACTTTACCGAAAGAACCAAGAAGAACAGTCTGTATGTCTAGTCGGGAGTGGGGTGGGGCGGAGCGGGATTCATTACTTTTTGTGTTGCCTGTTCACGGCGCGAAATTGAATCGTCGCTCCATGAAACAACAAAAAAATGGAAACGCGTCGGGGAAGCGAATTTAACAAAACTTTACATTTGAAGTCTGATCACTAGGCAACTGCTTGCGTGCGCGCTATCCCAAAATAAACCGCGTGGCGACACGCGGCACCGTCTGCTCGCCGCGTTTTGTTCACAGCCGGTCGTGCATGTACCGAGCGTGGAAATAGAAGCGCTGTGGAACGCGCACAGGCTTTCGTGGAACAAAGCACATGTGCCGTGCCGTGACGATTCGGGTAAATGGCTAGCGTTGGTTTTTTAAAGAGTGTTTTGTATCAGTAATGTCTCCTCTAACCAGGGCTATTCTCATAAATAGGGCTCGCTAGTGGGACTACACTTGTGTCGACCTCCCCGCACCGATGGCCAGCCTTGAACTTCCACGCTCGATTATGATCCGTGACCTCCGGTTCATCTTAAACGTGACTTATTTGTCCTTGACGCGATAAAGCAATCGAGACGAAGGCTATGGGTCCTGTCGCCAAAGTCTTGTTGAATGTGTTTTATATATCGTTCCTTTCGATCCCCTTTATGAAATCGTAAATTAACCCAAGGGCTTTTAGAACAAAGAAACAATTTAAAAAAAAATCGCCCTTCATTGCATTTTTTGAAAATGATACAGAGTGAAATGAATACACTTGGCCACATCATGTTAACGATTTATCTTTGTGAAAACAGCCCCGTAGCTTCTAATGCAATCAAACTTAATTAACCAGGCGTCTTGGCATCTCACGTTGTAAAAAGGTTCCACCCACACACAGTGTCCGCTCATTTACACAAGCCATTCTCCCCGTAATATGTAATTGACGTGAACGCCACATGATGGATGATTCTTCCAGTGGGAGCATCTCCAGCCGTAGGTGGGAAGTCATGATGATCTGAATATTTTTCTGGATTTTTTAAATATTTAAAAAAAATGTTTTATTACAAATGTTTAATATATGTTTTTTTAGTAAAAAAAAAAAATTCTGAATATTTTCAATTTTTCATTTTCAATATTTTATACATATATACGTTTTTTTTGTTTAAAATATATATTTTTTATATTTTCTCTGGATCAACCGCTGCTGGTTGGCGGTGGTGTTGATGGTGTTCGTGGTGGAGCGGTAGTGCAGCGCTATGAACCCAGCGACCCGAGTTCGATTCCCACTCACGGCCAACACCAGTAACGAAAATCTGAATCGGTCTATGGTCGATTCGGCCTAAAATGAGTGCCTCGTGCAGCAGTGTGTATACAGCACCACTGGGGAGACAAAGGCGGTCGGGCATGGTGCATGGCCACCCACCCACCCCCTCGTGTGTCGTCCCGGCATTCATAGGTGCTCGCTAACAGCACTTGCCCAAACTGTCTGTGAAGGCTATACGGGAGATCTTTGTCTTTGTTGGTGGTGGATGGGTTGGCTTGGACACTGCCATTCTGTAGGGTTACAGCACCGCGATAACCCCGCAGACACGTAGGCTAGACCACGGAGTTCTGGGTCGGGTTGCCAGCGCATGAGACACTGTGCCCACCCACCCGCCCACGCTTGAAATGCCAGGCTAAGTGAATGGTCTGTGCATGGCCATTATGCAATCATTCACTGCCCTCAATTTTGTACACTACACTCGGGTGTACGTGTAACATGAGCGAACACGTATACGTGGTGCGGTGGTCAGCGCGGTTGCGCTGTGAACCCGACCACCCGAATTCCATTCCCGCTCATGGCTAATATGACTGGGCGAGCAATATCTGAAACGGTCCCGGGCCTCTCCTATGTCGACTCAGCCTTAAATGAGTACCTGGTGCATTGTGAAAACCTCAGCGCACTGGAGAGACAAAGGCAGCCGGGCTCGGTGCCGGCCACAGCGCCTCCTTGGTGCTGTGCCGCCCGTCATAGGCGCTCTCTTAATAGCACTTACCGAAAACGGTCCGTCTGGGGCGCCATGGTGCCAAGATGTTGACTTCCTCGCCTGGTATGCAGGAGGGTCGTGGGTTCGATCCCGACCCTGACGCCTGTATATTTGGAGTTTGCATGTTTTCCCCGTGGTCGCATGGAAGTATGCTAAACATTTTGAACAGGCACACATGTTCTCAAATTTCCCTTTTATATATATATAGATGGGGGATCTTTTTTGCTTATCTAATACGCACGCCTTATTAACAGTGCGTACGTTTTTGGAATGCGGGCAAAAGCTCAATTGGAACGGTGGCCGAAGAGCGGGCCGAGGGCCATTTGACACGCCACAAAGAT
Organism: Lethenteron reissneri; assembly: GCF_015708825.2. Classification (NCBI taxonomy): domain Eukaryota; kingdom Metazoa; phylum Chordata; class Hyperoartia; order Petromyzontiformes; family Petromyzontidae; genus Lethenteron; species Lethenteron reissneri. The sequence goes on from NC_083783.1 coordinate 5,593,124, forward strand.
GATAACTAAGCGCCCCAATCTGGCAGAGGCAGATCCGCGAGAGCGCCCAGCCGGGGAAGAGAATTACAGCCGCGCTGATTAAATTTCCACGTTCTGCTGCGAAATAATAATGCGGAGCGGGCAGTGGATCGGGGATGGGGGGGGGGCACGTCCGTAATATTTGCCGCCACTTAAAGCGGTTCCATTAAAGCGCATTTTCTGGTAAACAATGAAGAGTCAAGCGCGCGCGTAATGGAATAATAAAGACAAAGCCATTACGGGAGAGGAGGTGACTGGTGGGGTGGCTCTGGTGTCAGAGCTGCCCAGGTCCTGTGTTCGAAACCGAGGCTCTCGAATGTGGCTGCTAGAAATGTCCATGTGATGATGATGACGATGAGCCACTCTCGTTGGCCAGGTCGCTTCTGGAAAATACTTTACCTGGTAAGATAAAAAAAAATTGTCCAGTTTTATTTGTACGTATTTTTTAAAAGTTATTTGCTTAACTTTCCTTCGCTTTGCACTCCTCTATCGTGTTTTTTGTTTTGTGTGTTGTTGTAACGTTCTGACCCGCGCCTACTGGACATGTGTGTAAATAGAGGCTTCATAGCTCATCGGATTCCCGCAGTAAAAACTAATGTTAACATTCTGAGTTGATATGCTCAGCCCGGTCACCAATGTACTTGGACACACATTGACTTACATATAAAGTCCGTTAGGCACGCATCGAGGTGCACCAGTCAGTGTCTCCACGTGTGGTAATTACCAAGCAGTAATTAATTTAAGAAAACGAAAAAAAGGAAACACAAACGGCGTATTTAAGAAACCGTGGGTTGCTGCAGGTTGCCCAAGTCAAAACCATACACCGTGTGTGAGATTCTTTCAATTCGTGTTTAAATGCCGCTGGCTCTGAACAGCCAAACTAAATCAACTTATCAATAGCCCTAGCCCTAATAGTAAGCAGGGGGGGGATGGTGGTGGGAAGCGTTCCAAACCCTCTTGAAGGGCTCCCTTGTTTTCTTGATATGTCTAATCAATATTTGTATAGCTAGGAATTGTGGGATTTCGGGCAAAGACAGCTACACAGCGTCGGCCAAAATCTCCAAGGTGGTTTCTTTATTTATTTACTTTTATGCGTGTCACTCGAAGGAAAATATCACCTTTAAAATGCTGACCTTTTTTCCTGACAGGCGGCATGTTTATGAGCTTTGGTTAGCCCGCGCACACTGCCCATTGAGTTCGGTGATTCATTGGCTCTGATGTGTACAGTTTAGCACATATGAACGGCACCCGGGTTTATTTGCTTATTGCGTATTATATGATATTGTGAGGTACTCCGACCCTGTATCGTAAAGAGGGAAACTCCCTTGCCTGCAGTGTTGGTGGTTCGCGGGCATTGATTCAAGCACGCCCGACTCTGTTGACGAAACACTGAATGTTGATTCTGCCTTGATTCGGTGCTGCTCAAAATTATCCACACCCAGGAGGCCATGCAGCTGATGCACTGTGTGAGATGTGCTTTGATTGTGGACACGTGGAGCGATGGATGTGTTATCTATTTCGCAGTCCATTTGCCCGGCTGTCTAGCTTATGGGCGCTGCCTCGGCGAATCAGAGGTCGCCGGTTCAACCTCCTGGCACAGCAGCTGGAACAGCGGTGTGCAATTTTCTTAGATACCCCCCCATTCCCCCGCTCCTGCCTCCGTCCTCCCAGCAGTATCAACGGGCAGGTCGTGTTTGGTGATGTTCAATGCGGATGCTCCCAACTTCAAGATATCCCGCCGGTGTGGAAGAGTAGGTCACATACCCCAAAGAGGGGCTCTCTTAGAGATCTGTCCAGGGGAGGTTCTTCTGCCAGCAGTGGCATGAGCAAGCAATTGCAGGGCTGCACCTTTGCCTAGTTGTTGACCGTGATGCACTTTTAATACCAGAAAAATAACAATAATCATACTCATTTGAAGCACTTTGTCAATCCACTCGAAGATAATGGCCTCGCCAGGCAGTATCGACCATGAGGGTGGTTTAACCATACTTCACCACGCTGGTCAGTGGGGTGGGGAGAGGAGGTGAAAGATGGCGATGGTCATGACCAATTCGGATTACCGCTCGCCACTGACGTTAGCCATGGCTGCAAATTTAATCGGGTCGCCACATTCACTGTGCGGTGCACACACCACGGCATCCAGTGCTGCTGCATGAATATTGAAAGGAAATGAATGAAAATTGGCGATTGTTAATCTGTGTGGGGGATGCTTGATTTGTACGCAATTGCAACTTCATTATACTGACAAAAAACAAAGCTGCATTTTTGATGGAATATTCGGCGGTATTTTTAATAAAATTGTCTTCATATGAATTAGTGTCAATGTTTTGCAGGCATGTCTTCCGCTCGAGGACTTGAATTTCATTTGTCATCTCTTAAAAATATGTTCATCGATATTAAAAAAAGTGCTCTCTTTGTGAGTTCAAATTTCGTGTTGAAATTTTACCTACGTTGGAGCTTATGAATAACTAGCCTTTTGCCCATCCAACAACGGGTGTATTGCAGTAAATCTGAAACTTGCAAGTGAAAAGCAGATGCGACGTGATATAAATTGCATCAATTCGTGTGTAATTTGTAAGGCTGCGGTGACACAGACTTATTTCATTTTAAGGTTATAATCCCTTGTTCATCATGACGTCCTCTTTACTTCTACGTCTCAACAGCGTTACGGAGACTGCGTGACGTGAGGGTTCTGCCTTTGTAGTGAGGGTTGTGAGTTGACGCCGAGGAGGGGGGAGGAGGCGCCTCTGCCCCCCCATGTGGAGTGACGTCACCCACTAATTATTTTTAATGGAGGGGGGTGTCCATTTGGAAGACGTCACCTGCTCATGATTATTAATGAGGGGGGCTGTTCGATGTGGACTGACGTCACTTGCTCATGATTATTAATGAGGGGGGCTGTTCGATGTGGACTGACGTCACCTGCTCATGATTATTAATGAGGGGGGCTGTTCGATGGGGACTGACGTCACTTGCTCATGATTATTAGTGAGGGGGGCTGTTCGATGTGGACTGACGTCACCTGCTCATGATTATTAGTGAGGGGGGCTGTTCGATGTGGACTGACGTCACTTGCTCATGATTATTAATGAGGGGGGCTGTTCGATGTGGACTGACGTCACCTGCTCATGATTATTAGTGAGGGGGGCTGTTCGATGTGGACTGACGTCACCTGCTCATGATTATTAGTGAGGGGGGCTGTTTGATATGGACTGACGTCACCTGCTCATGATTATTAGTGAGGGGGGCTGTTCGATGTGGACTGACATCACCTGCTCAGGATTATTAATTAGGGGGGCTGTTTGATGTGGACTGACGTCACCTGCTCATGATTATTAGTGAGGGGGGCTGTTTGATGTGGACTGACGTCACCTGCTCATGATTATTAGTGAGGGGGGCTGTTTGATATGGACTGACGTCACTTGCTCATGATTATTAGTGAGGGGGGCTGTTCGATGTGGACTGACGTCACCTGCTCATGATTATTAATGAGGGGGGCTGTTCGATGTGGACTGACGTCACCTGCTCATGATTATTAGTGAGGGGGGTTGTTCGATTTGGACTGACGTCACCTGCTCATGATTATTAGTGAGGGGGGCTGTTCGATGTGGACTGACGTCACCTGCTCATGATTATTAGTGAGGGGGGCTGTTCGATGTGGACTGACGTCACCTGCTCATGAATATTAGTGAGGGGGGCTGTTCGATGTGGACTGACGTCACCTGCTCATGATTATTAGTGAGGGGGGTTGTTCGATTTGGACTGACGTCACCTGCTCATGATTATTAGTGAGGGGGGCTGTTCGATGTGGACTGACGTCACCTGCTCATGAATATTAGTGAGGGGGGCTGTTCGATGTGGACTGACGTCACTTGCTCATGATTATTAGTGAGGGGGGGGGGAGAACTCCATATTGAGTGACGTCACCCGCTCATGATTATTAATGAAGAGGGGTGTTGGGGTGTCCATTGGGAGGACATCACCTGCTCATGAATATTCATAAGGGGGGCTGGTCGACGTGGAGTGACGTCACGAGCGTTAAGGACACACATTCCTGGGTGATTATAGTCTGTACAATGATTCATAAATGGATTTTTGTGTTAGGCCACGAAAAATCCTTTACGAATCATGACATTTGCTGCGAAACCCTACGTGTTAGGTAATCGTAATGTCGGGCCATTCATGAACCCGCTGCTGGATGGAGGCTTCCATCGGGCCTTGCTAGTCACGTGGATCGTTTGACCATACTTCATTGTGCTTGCAGTCCTCTCGTCCTTACAGAATGGCTGCCAGGCTCTTACGTGAATCTCTGAGAGCTTGGGCCAGGTCAAATGTTCATTACGCAGTTAATTGCTTCGGTTTAGTTTGAATATTAAAACTAACACAATTGAGTAATTATGCCGGCAAGACTAGGGAGCTTGCGCCGGATATGAGCACAAATTAAAAGCCCACACACGTAGCACCCTCACCCACTGAAAACGGAAGACACCGGGTAAAATCCTACGAACAATCGCTCAGAACGCGCCCAATCCTGTCAGACCTCGGATTTTTGGGTTAGATCACGTCTTTATTAATGTGTTGTTAACCGGCCACCACCCGACACAGCCAACCGGTGAGGTTTGTTACGTAAACGAAACTAATTATGTTACGGATAATATTGAATGATATTGGTCGCGAATGCATACGTGTCAAAATCGTTATTATTGGCAGCCTTGATCGATCCACTGCTGAATGAAGTCCCTCCCTAAGCAGTCCGCCACCTCTCACACGTATTCCCGTGACGATGCAGCAGGTCATCTGGAACTCGCTCACGAGTTGATTTCACCGCTGCCATGAGACAAAGTCTCATTTCTTCGGAACTGCTTTTTGCATTTAGCTTTATTGTGCTTTCCACTAACTTCCTCTGTCTCTCTCTGCAACATCACTGTGCCCAACTGTTTCTGTTCAGCCTCTTTGAGGCGCACACTCGTATTTTAGACGCTGCTGTATGAATCTCGATTGTAATTGTCTCTGCTATCCATAGCCTCAGAACTGCATCGCTCGAACTTACTTTATCACGTGCACAGGGTACTCGTGGCATAGCGATTGGTGGGATGCAAGGTGCCTTGTCTAAAAGTCTCTCGCAGCTCTCTTAGAAACATTTATTTTTGTTGGCCACTTGCCAGGTCCCCCTCACAAAAGAGGTTTTTAACATCAAGTTTTTTTTTTACCTGGTTGAATAAAGGTGAAATGAAAATATAATTATCGTGCTGAGCGACGGCACAGTGGTTAGCGTGCCATGTTCGATTTCCAGCCATGGCTCCCGTCGGCGTCAAAGTGACATCGGAACCTTTCCCGGCCTCCCCACCACATCGCCAACCTGCACTACCCACAATGGCGAATAGTTCGCGCCTCAGATTATCACAGTTGGCTACGTACGGCGCGTAAGAAGTTCAACGTACGTGGTCAAAAACTCTCCATTGCTGACGAGGCAATGAGGGCGGAGGGCCTTCATTTATTGGTGGATCGACAACGGCTCCGATTAATTTTATTTTCTTTATCGCACCCAACGCGTTGGCTGTACAACTGCCAGATATTACCGTAGCGCCGGGCGATTGTGAGTGGCCGTACGGTAGGCCATGGCGTAATGCTCACAGCCCTTGATGTTCCCCGGAGCTTCTGAGGCCACCGTTGCACAAGGGGGGGGGGGGGGGGGCACGCGTCGAATGATGCGTCCTCGAGTTGCCCTGCTCGTGCTGACGTCGCCGCCATCATTGACGCCGGAGTCCTGCAAAGTGCGCAGCGGTTTCCGTGCTAGCCGCACGCTACCGCACGCTCGCCGGCTGCTACCGCACGCTAGCCGGCTGCTACCGCACGCTCGCCGGCTGCTACCGCACGCTCGCCGGCTGCTACCGCACTCCCGCCGGCTGCTACCGCACTCTCGCCGGCTGCTACCGCACGCTCGCCGGCTGCTACCGCACTCCCGCCGGCTGCTACCGCACTCTCGCCGGCTGCTACCGCACGCTCGCCGGCTGCTACCGCACTCCCGCCGGCTGCTACCGCACTCTCGCCGGCTGCTACCGCACGCTCGCCGGCTGCTACCGCACGCTCGCCGGCTGCTACCGCACGCTCGCCGGCTGCTACCGCACGCTCGCCGGCTGCTACCGCACGCTCGCCGGCTGCTACCGCACTCTCGCCGGCTGCTACCGCACGCTCGCCGGCTGCTACCGCACGCTCGCCGGCTGCTACCGCACTCTCGCCGGCTGCTACCGCACGCTCGCCGGCTGCTACCGCACGCTCGCCGGCTGCTACCGCACGCTCGCCGGCTGCTACCGCACGCTCGCCGGCTGCTACCGCACGCTAGCTGCACGCGGTGGTTGGCTCCGTGGGAAGATCGTGTCGGAGGCTGACTCGCCACTTCCGTTCTCGCTGCCTCGCGCAGCGCGGCGCGCTGGCACGATCACAGCCACCGCATGTCTACGCACGGCCACAGTCCCTCGCTGTCAACGTTTTTTGCCGGTTTTGTTCAAGTTTGATACCTATGCAGATCTTTGTTGTTGTTGTTAATATATTGCTGTGGCGTATTGGTTATCGCACTGGACTGGTGCCTCTGATTAGCACAGTTGACTACGTACGTCGGGAACGAAGTTCAACACACATACATACTTACAGTTGGTTGGTTTGATCTCCCATGGGACAGTTGAAGACACCGATTTGCGTGCGTTTAAATACCTCGTTTGTGATTTGTGCGATATTCCGTATGGGCCCTGGACACTCGTTCTCTGCAATGTTGATGTTGTTATTGTTGTTGCTGCTGCTGTTGTTGCACTCAACGCACTACGGATCTCCCTTTGTAAAGTCGCCGGCCAAGTGATTAAACGGGACCATCGCCCGTGTAACAAATTAAATTAACTCACTTGGTGCAAGTTTCTTAAATCCCTTGAACCTCTGTTTACCCCAGTCGCAGTATCACTTGGTGCACTGCAATCGAGCGGCAGGTAAAATTTGTTGGGGTTAAAGTGTCGGCTCTCCCAGAATCTACATCAGAATCTTTATTTAGACGGGAAGCAATCCGATGAGCTATGAAGCTCTTTTTCATAGATGTCCAGTGTGGACTTGTCGGCAGGTTACCTCTTCCGAGCAAGATGTTTGGTGAGCGTGGAAGGGTAGACCTCAAACACATACCTGCGGAGGGAGCTGGTAGGAACGTTGGGTTGCTCGGTCAATGGCCAGGGTCAATGGCGGCGTGGTGTATTCCGAAAATATGGCCGACTGTGAGGGTGGGTACAAGCCGGCGTGAGTAGGTTAAACGTTGAGTTTTATAAGGGCACCACGGGGTGACCAGCCCCTCCCCACCCAGCCCCGCCCCTCCCATCCCCCACCCAGCCCCTCCCCACCCCACCCTCCCCACCCAGCCCCTCCCCACCCAGCCCCTCCCCACCCTCCCCTCCCCACCCAGCCCCTCCCTCCCCACCCAGCCCCTCCCTACACGACGGACGGACACAATAATCCCCTGTGGGCTGGTGTAACCAGGAGGTTCCTACCAGTATAGCTTCTTCGTGGAGTCTCTCTAGCGCTACCATGAGTGGACGTTCTTCCGCCCACGGTGGAGTGACGACGCAGTTGCAGGGCTGTGCCTTTGCCATGCGCACATTCCCATCGCCTTGTGACGCTGAAACAATATTTAATACACTAACGTTGTGAGTAATAGCCCTTTCTTTAGCAGCGGAGGGAGAGGGCAGAAAGGTTGACTGACATTTCTGGAGATTGCTCTGTATAGTGTAATGGCTTAAAAAAAACACAATGGTGTCACAAGAACAATGGGAAATTGGAATAAAATTGACACCGGGACATTTTGGAATTGACGTACAATCGTTTAATTCCGGGGGGCCATTGTCAAATGCGGTCAGCAGCTGTCGGACATTCCTTCTGCCCTCTGTCTTGTCTGCGGAAGGGATGTTGCCTGAAGCATTAGCCTGCTATACATTTATATAAATATGTTTTGTCTCTGATCTACACGTACTGCTCTCTCTGTCAATCTACTCCTGGATGATGGCCCTCATGCCACGCAGGGTCCACACAGGTATTTTGACCATACTTCACCACGCTGGTCAATGCCGGTTGGTGAAGGCAGGGAGTGTCTACGTACGTTAATATATATGTGTTAAACTTCTTTTGCACCGTATGTAGCTTGCGAGGTCTGACAGGATTGGGCGCGTTCTGAGCGATTGGTAGTAGGATTTTACCCGGTTTCTTCCGTCTTCAGTGGGTGAGGGTGGTACGTGTGTGGGCTTTTAATTTGTGCTCATATCCGGCGCAAGCTCCCTAGTCTCGGCGGCATAATTACTAAATTGTGTTAGTTTTAATATTCAAACTAAACCGAAGCAATTAACTGCGTAATGAGCATTTGACCTGGCCCAGAGCTAGTTGACCTTCGCGAGGATTTTAACGAGGTCACGTCGATAACATTGGGGGGGGGAGCGCACTTGGGAAAATAATTCTATAATTCAAAAAGCAGAATCTCATTACTTTTCTATTAGTCCTCTTTGTCTTTCCTCTCATTGTTTTGGCTATTCTGCCGGAGTCTTGTTATCAGGAGATGAATACTTTTCTACTCGGAATTCTCGACCGAAATGAACGAACCCTTTTGCCCCGAAAATGTTTAGAGTAAAAGGCCCGTTGGCAGACGACATCACAAATCTCACTTTTGTATTCCACGTCTGACTGCTGATGAGAGCCAAAAGGTCGAACGCTGCTGGGCAATATCGGTCTGCAAAACCGATAGGTTGACGGGATGATACATATCTTTTGTCGTGGAGATGAGCGAATGTCTGTTGTTTTTTGTTGTTTTTAATTCACAATGCTCCAGAAGGACACCAGTTGATGAGTTTTGATTGAGCGTCCCCCGGTCTCCGACGGTCCGCGTTTACTACAACCCGCGATCGCGACGGTTTATATTTTACCGCCACCACTGATCGATTTGCTGCGCGGAAGTTTGATTTACGATCGCGACTCCGAACACGTTTGAACGGAGTCGGTCTGCTTTCCCCGATGTGACTCAGCGCATCGAGCTCTTTTTGTTCTGGAGTTGTTTTCGTGGATTTTTGTTACCCTTTTAAAACCTGCCGTTTAACGCGGCCGATAAACGGAAGAGCCCTATGGGTCAGAATTTTTATCGGCCACGTAAAAGCGATAGCTTTGTAATCGTGAAGGTCTCGTCGTCGTGACGGTTTAATGACAAGACCTTAAACTTGCAACCGCGTGGCACGAACCCAACAGCAAACATGGGTCATTGTTATTCGGTTTCGCCAAGCCCTCCTCCCAGTGCAGGAGCCGACTGAAAAAGAGGATTTGGACTGAATATGGGTTTATTATATTGACTGTGTAGACACAAGACTCCCAGCGGTGCCGGCTCGGCATATCCAAAATGATATCAGCCACCCCAAGAGTCTTCCAACCACCTCTGCCTACTTGAATGCGATTGACAATTTTTTTTATTTTACCAGGTAAGGCCAACTAAGCTATACAGCTCTGTTTCAGAAGCCGCCTGGCCACAAATGGCAGCTCAACGAAGTGTCTTATCGCGTGGACGTTTATTGCAGCAAAATAATCTGAACACATTTTTATTCTAAATGTGGAGGGAAACACTGGAGGACCCGGAGAAAAAAAATTGCACGTGACCACGGGGAGAGAGAGACACGCAAACTCCAAATATACAGCAGGTGTCGGGGTCAAGATCAAACCCAAACCTCCTGTATACCAGGCGATGTATTTTAACGTCTCGCCGCTGTGGCACTTGGCTAATTCTTCAGCGTTTGCTTCTTCTCCCCTTCCGGCGGTCGTGCGAGGCACGTGTGGTGCGTGGCGGGGTTGCAAGCGTGCGAGCCGCGTGCCGCTGGGACAAGTCTCGGCCTCGGCTGCAATAATGACCCGTTGCCCCTATCTGCCTCCTGCAGGAGTGGATAACTATGGGCGTCCCGTGGTCGTGATCGTGGGCAGGAACATTCCAATCCCCGTCATCGATCCGGAGAAGGTAATGAGCGAGCGAGCACGTGCGCTGGTGTGCGGGCGGGTGGCTGAGCTGTTAGGGTGTGCTGGTGAACGGGCTGGTGAGCGGGCTGGTGAGTGGGTTGGTGAGTGGGCTGGTGAGTGAGCTCGGTGAGTGAGCTCGTGAGTGGGCCGGTGAGTGGGCTGGTGAGTGAGCTGGTGAGTGGGCTGGTGAGTGGGCTGGTGAGTGGGCTGGTGAGTGTGCTGGTGAGTGGGGTGGTGAGTGAGCCGGTGAGTGGGCTGGTGAGTGAGCTGGTGAGTGGGGTGGTGAGTGGGCCGGTGAGTTGGCTGGTGAGTGGGCTGGTGAGTGGGCTGGTGAGTGAGCTGGTGAGTGGGCTGGTAAGTGGGCTGGTGAGTGAGCTGGTGAGCGGACTGGTGAGCGGGCTGGTGAGTGAGCTGGTGAGTGAGCTGGTGAGTGGGGTGGTGAGTGGGGTGGTGAGCTTGGTAAGCTGGCTGTTGAGTGGGCTGGTGAGTGGGCTGGTGAGTGGACTGGTGAGTGAGCTGGTGAGTGGGCTGGTGAGTGGGCTGGTGAGTGGGGTGGTGAGTGGGGTGGTGAGTGGGGTGGTGAGTGGGGTGGTGAGCTTGGTGAGCTGGCTGGTGAGTGGGGTGGTGAGTGGGCTGGTAAGTGGACTTGTGAGCGAGCTGGTGAGCGGGCTGGCAGGCTTGGCGCGGGTAGGCTGGTGAGCGCACTGGCAGGCCAGCTTGCCAAGGTGGGGGACCGGGGGGGGGGGGGGCGCGGCGAGCGGCGGGCAGGTGGGCGGGCTACCGGGCGCCACTCGTGCGCCTGAGATAGGCTTTCGCGACGCAACTTTTTACATTAAAGGGCGCGGGGGGGGGGGTGGGGTCGGCGGGTGCCGTAGGGAGAGCCCGGTGAAGGTTCTGCCGAGGTCGATGTGATTCGGCTTGCGCTGCCGATTCCCTTCGCAGCCAGATTGTCTTCCCCCAGCCACCGCCACCCCCCCACCTCCCTGCTATTTTTAGACTTGGCAACAGCAATAATAATGGGACGCGTGTGTGAGATGAGAACCCCGTTTTTGGAGCCGTGATGCCGGCTGGGGTTTGATGGGCAGAATGGCCTTTTCCCCACTCATGTGGCTTGTTATTGCGCCTTGCCTCTCTCGCTCTCTGTGCCGATGTTTTTGTGTGTACGCAAGTGTGGTAGTGTGTGTGTGTTGTGTTTCTGTGCACGGTGCGCCTGCGTTCATAGCAGAGAACGGTCTTGTAAAGGCGAGGTTCGATTCCCGCTCACGGCCAACACCGGTGGCTGATATCTGAACCGGTCCTGGGCTTCCGCAAGGTTGACTCAGCCTCAAATGGGTACTATCTTTGTGTGTGTGTGTGCCGGGAAAGGTCCTGACAAGGATTATTCAGGTACACCGAGGAGAGGCTTGCGGAGCCCCAATGTGGTTTCAGGAAAGGGCGGTCCTGCACAGATGCCATATTTTCTGTACCATCAGACACTCCACCGCCACAACTGCGAATTGGTGATGGGGCAGTTGTGGAGAGAGCACACTGCCATATCTGGGCAGTGTGCTCATGACCGGCTCCAGTTTCACAGCAGAGATCTCACTTCGAATCAGTCAAGCGGCTGTATCTTTTCATTGGCTGTGTAACGCTGTGTGGAAGCTACCTGGTCTGTCGCTCCACACGAAGCTTCAGGTCTTCTCGCCCACGGTCTTGCCGTCTTTTCTCTACGCTGGCCTGCTTGCGATCCATCCTGGATTGTGTGAGGAGCTCACAAATCTTTAAAAGATCTGGACAACGTCCCATCGGTGAGCTCCTCCGGCAGGCAAGGTTGCGTTGGCTGGGTCATGTAGCCCTGCATGCCCAGCCACCTCATGCCCAAACAGCTTTTGTTCGGCCAGATAGAGGGGGCTAAACGTGCGCGGCACGGGCTAGAGAAGAGATGGAGTGATGTGGTACAAGAGGAGGTGGAGCTGATTGAACTTGCTGATGACTGGTACCAGCGGTGTCAAGATCGGCCTCAGTGGAGGAGGCTCGTGAAGGACGCTATTGGGCAGTTGGAGGCAGTCGCCCTCCAGCAACAACGGAGGGCAGAGGAGCGACGCTCAAAACAACGAGCGGAGCGCCGGGTAGGTAAAACACAGCAAGTTGGCACAGTAGGGGGCACAGGTGGTGCATAGGCCACTCATCTCAGTCAGTCGACCCATGGAACCTGGGTCTGCCCCGTGACCTCCTGCCAGCGGGCATTCGACACTTCACGTGGCCTTAACATGCACGTAACCTTAACGTGCACATAGCCTGGCACAAGCGCTGTGGTGACGTCACCGCCACTTAGTGGCAAATGGCGGTTGTTGTTGTTATGCACGTGTTAGTGTGCATGCACGTGTGTTTTAGTGCGCGTTCACGTGTATGTGTGTGCACGTTTGTGTGTACGCGCGGGCGTTTTGAGTTGTTCATGGTTAGAGGATGGCGATGATTTTGAAATGTTCATTCTGTGAGGCTCCAATGCTTTAGGTGGCCATTCCTTTAACCATCACACATCCGTGGTTTTGCACATCCCCGTCTGTTCCCGACTGGAAATCTGTGAAAAAGAGCTTCATAGCTCATTGAATTCCTCCAGTGTCAATAAATATTTTGATTCCGATTTTGTTCGTACCCCACCCCACCCCCCCCTGGCCACGCACCCTCTTGCCATGCCCCTGGCTGAGTAATCGGGAAGTGTGGCGGCCGCTGTGTGGCCTCGGTCATCACCAAAATAAACCCCCGGCTGATTGAATCACGAGAACAGCCCCCACCAGATTGTGGTGGTTGCCGCGCGGAAGCCTATCTGATTAGCCGCCGGGGTGTCATTACGGAAATTAGTACCCATCTATACGTGGGAAATTAGGAAGTGGCCACGGTAATGTTTTTTTTAAGTCCAGCCTCGTAGCATTGATAGCCTTCGGGTTTGCTGCTGCTGGATTTTCTGAAGCTCGCAGTGTCAATTTAGAAAATTAATTTTCAAAAAAAAATTGGCGACGTAAATATTCGTCAAGGCAGTCTTCATTTCTTTCATTAAATCTTCGAGCGCGACGACGGTGGCTGCGATTGCTGCGATTGCCACCGCAATCGGGGAGCAGAGCGCGGCTACCGACTGTGACTGGACGAAGTTAACTGAGTCTCTGAATGAAGATGCGCTCCGGGAGGATTTGGTAGGGCGACTCGTGACTGCAGCGCACCAAAGGAACGCCGCACGTGGCAATTGTTGTGGCTGCACTGTGTTTGATAAAGAAATTACTTTCCATGAATGACCTTCAGGCCACCCCAATATAATACGAAAGACGCCATGCCACCTGATTATGCACAACCCTGCCAACCCACGCCCCTCCAATTGCCAGAACATTGCTCCCTGGACAGAAGCTCTCATCACTTGCTGTCCGCATGTGGAACTCGGCCTCCCTGATGAACACATTGTCGGCAAGATCACCGATTCTGGTCTTCAGGCCTTCAAATGCTGAGCACACACACATGGGGCATCTCCTTACTTCACCACGTGCCTTGCCGAGTCTTTGAGCTCCAGTGAATAAATGATTATGCCGATTAGATGTACTAATGTCTGGTATGGATCTTGTGCGCAATTGTATATAAAAAAGGGCCGGATAGGGGTTGTCGGAGATAGCTCAACCCCCCGACACTAACAAGTGGACCAGATTCTTTACAGATTTTAAACAATGGTGCAGGTTTCTTAATTTCCTCCCCGCCACTGTCCACCCAGCAGCGGGCGTCACGGTGGTGAGATTTTAACTACCTCTCCCGGTATACAGGAGGTCGTGGGTTCGATCTCGACACTGACGCCAGTTGTATATTTGGAGTTTGCGTGTTCTCCCCCATGGTCGTGTGGATTCTCCGGGTCCTCTGGTTTTTTTCCCTCCACGTTTAGAATCAATGTCAGGCGTTTGGAGAAGTTAGCTGCTATACATTTTTACGTGATAAGCCACTTCTCTGAAAAAGAGTTACATAACTCAGTGGGCCTTACCTCATTAAATAACAAAAAATATTTATACATGTGGTGGCTTAAAGCATGAGTAGTTCCACCTATTCCAAGACATTTGGCCAGTGTGGAAGCGTAGGCCAGACGGCTCTCTCGAACTCCCTCCAGTGGAGGGCCCCTTCAACCAGTGGTGCCACGAGCGAACAATTGTAGGGCTGCACTTTGACCTTCTGTCGTTGTTATGCGATGATGATAGTAAGGGATTGATCGAATGAAATCCCCAGACTTGAGACTCTACTATGTGTGTGTTACGTATGTTGAACTGCTTTCGCACCGTACGTAGCCAAACCGTGCTAGTCGGAGGTGCGGGGAGGGGGGAGGATAAACTAAACGCAAAAAGCAGTTGTTGAGAAATGAGTTTTCAATCTAGATTTGAAAGTGCATGGCTCCAGTGGCTTTTTAATATCTGAAGGAACAGCGTTCCAGACTAAAACCTCCACGGGTTGTGGTCGACTGGACGAAGAAAGACCACGACTAGGATGAAAAAAATATATATTTAAAAAATGCCGACCCCCCCCCCCCCCCCGCAACGAACGATGTCTGCGCCGCGTAGAGTCTTTGAAGGCTCCGTTTGGTTCGCGTTCCCGTCAGGTCGCGACCGCACGGCTCGCGCGCGCGCGCACACTTAGCGCCGCTCGCGGGGGGATAGATATTTCTGGCGGCGGGGCGTTGTCGTCGTTGTTGTTGTTGCGGGGAAAAAGGGGGAGGCGAGAAAGTTGCATTTCTGACCTTTCGTTGTTTGGCTTAGGTTGAGAAAACAATGAGAGCATTAACTAAATAAACTCTGCGAGGAAACTTGGGCACAAATCCTGCTTTGGGATTTGGCTTTCATGCGCCTGTGCGCGCGCGTGTGTGTGTTTGTCGGTGCATCTGTTTGTCGGCGAGTGGTAGTGTGGTGTTTAGCGCCCTGCGCTACTCACCCCGCGACCTGGGTTAAATTCCCGCTCATGACCAACACCAGTGACAATATATTTGATGCGGTCCTGGGCCTATCCTAGGTCGACTCGACCTCAAATGAGTACTTGGTACGGTGTGTAAACATCGCTACGAGGAGAGAAAATGGCGACCGGGCGTGGTGTTGGCCACCTCTAACCCCTTGTGTGCTGTACCAGCCTTGATAGGTACTCCCTAACAGCACTTGCCCCAACAGTCTGTTCAGGCTATACGGGGGATCTTTGTCTTTTATGTGCGCGGATGTGTTCGTCGGGGAGCAGTGGTGCAATGGTAAGCTCGCTGTGCTACGGACCTGGCGGCCCGAGTTCAATTCCTGCTCACGGCCAACACCAGTGACAAGTATCTGACTCAATCCTGGGCCTCCCCTAGGTTGACTCAGCCTCGAACGGGTACCTGGTGCCATGTGTAAACATTGCCACTGGGGAGACAAAGGCGGTCGGGCGTGATGCTGGCTTCCCCTTGTGTGCTGTACCAGCCTTCATAGGTGCTCGCTAACAGCACTGGCCCCTACGGCCTGTTGGGGCTATATGGCGTTATTTTAATCTTGTTTTTTTTTCTCCCAGTGGGGAAGTACGGTCAAACAACCGACAAAGTGGTCTGGTAATCATCTAGCAGCAGATTGGCAAAACGACTGTAAATTTGAATTATCAGTTATCTTAAAGTTGACTTATTTTAATGCATCTCCCTACTTTAATGCAATTGTACTATCTTGTGTTATTGTAAGAATACCATAAATTCTAAAGTTCCCATTCAATACACGCCATTTAAAGAGGCATTCATTTTAAGCAGCCCGCCGCCGAGCGGATTCGCAAACCTCTCGGCCGCGAAAAAAACTTTTCTTCTGGCAGAATCCAGGCGTGCCACGCGTCGCCGCTCGTTAACGGGCGAGCGACAAGTCACCCTACAGTTGCCCCACCCATGTGGGTCGATGTGCCTGGAAGGGCACAGGGGCAGCTGAGGGCTGCGGGAAGTTGTGATGCGGGATGGTGGGGTGGTGGGATCAGCGATGGGGAACCGGGGGGTGACTAGCGAGCCACGGGGTGGAGCGCAGTCCCGATTGATTGAGAGTGGTGGATAAGACGCGAGTCAGGGGGGATCAGCGTCGTAATCGGCTTGCGCCTCGGAAGGACACAACACCCTCGCGCGAGGAATTGGGGTCAGGCAGGGCGAGGTGCAGTCTGTAGTGGCTCCGATTGCCGTGGCGGTGAGCAGCCGGTACGGTGTTTCTCCCCGTATCGTATCCCCCCCCCTTCACCCCATCAGCTTTATCTCGCCTGTCGGGATAGAGCCGTCCGAAATGACCTCTTGACCGGGTCACGCCCCAGTGTCTGTGTTTGGCACCTTTTTGCCCGAAATGAAGATATTGACCTTCTGCTCCATCCCTAAAGCCCTTGCTTATGGTAGAGCACACAGCACCTCTGATGGCGCTTTAGGTTCGTACGGGCCTGCTGACGGAAAGGCCCTCCACTGGAGGGGAGTTCCAAGATCGCCACCAGGGAAGCTACTTTGGCCTGCTCTTCCACGGTGGCTTCGTGGTGTAACCCGCATCTTTATTCCACCCCACGTCAAACTGCCTATTGAGTCACTTTGGTGAACCCATCAATACAGCTCCCGGGTCGTCAGAGGTCGAGCCGGGGGCGGGCGCCAATTTAAGAAATTGGCACCACTGTTTCAACCGCAGTTTCCGGAGATGGAATCGAACCGGCGACCTCTGGAGTTCAAGTCCAGTGTGCTCGCCCTTGCACCACGGCGATGCTACTTGGCCTACGTGCACGTGCAATGCGTTCACGCCGCCAGTGGAACTTAACCGTTTGGGTCAAGTGGTTGCTTGTGTGCCGATTGCTTCGGAGTCCTTGGCCTCGCCTCCCTCGCTTTACCCTGACCCCCGATTGGCTGCCAGTTCACTGAATGGTTTACTTTACGTTCACAAACGTTGACGTGGCGATTTCAGCGGCGCGCGTCGCCTTCGTGCCCCTGCGCCTCCCTTCCCCCCCGCAAGGGCGACGTTCTTTCACCTAAGTGGACGGGTTGTCCACTTAAGTGAGGCTTAAGTGGGCGAAACGTTACGCTTACATGTGCTAAGTGATTTGGCACGAGCCCTAGTCGGTGGTCCAACTTGGACATGCGTCTACGGTTAAACCCGCGCTGCCCCCTTCCGTCGTGCCAGACGTCGCCTCTGCCGGCTCGCCGATGACGCACCTGGCGATCGCCAATAACCGCGCCGGCCAGTGACACAAAACGCGGCTGTTGCGGCGACGACGACTGTAATCCTCGCGTAGAAGACGGGCAGCTGGTAGAACGAGCGGTGACATAATATCAGCTCCGAACGCGATCCTCGCTGAATTACGCCTTTGTGTTAAAGCCTCGCTGGGAAGCTCGGGGCTTTAACCCCGGCCGCCCACCGTCTGATTCCGCGCTCCCGGGAGAGGGGGAGTGACGCGGGGTAGGGCCTATGGACGAGTCTCGATTTATGAGTCAAGTTGTCTGCGGCCGTGCGTCGGCAAGCCTGGCCAAACCTGACCTCGCAAGTGGGACGGTTGCGTAGGACCCTGGTTGGTCTTCGTCATAATAATGATAATAATTTACATTTATCAAGCGCAATTCATCCAGGGATCTCAGTGCGCCATGCACAAAGCTAGGATGCCATGGTGGCGAGATGTTAATTACCTCGCCTGGTATACAGGAGGTCGTGGGTTCTATCCTGACGCCTGTTGGTTGCGTGGATTTTTCTCTGGGTCCTTCAGTTTTTCCCTCCACATTTAGAATCAACGTGACACATTTAGAGTATTTGGCTCTAAACAGGATAAGCCACTTTGTTGAGCTAACATTTGTGGCCTTGTCGCTTCTGAAAAGGAGCTATATAGCTCAGAGGGCCTTACCTGGTAAAATAAGAATTGTTGAGTTTTTTTAGGAAATATAAATATGACAACAGTACAGTAAATCATCATCATCAGAGATAATGAAACACCCGCCATTGTTCTTCATAATTTTTTATTTTTTGTAGTCATTGTTAGTGAACATTTTCCATTTCGCCCCCACCTTCCCCCCAAGTTCACTCGTACCAGGAACGTAACCCCATTCTTCCCAACTGGAACGAGGTTTCTGCATTCGCGAATTCTACATTCGCGAGTGTTTCCAAGAACGTGACCCTCGCGGATAGAGAGAGAGAGGGTTTTGCTGTGCAATTACACATTTACCCAGGAGAGCGACACTGAGGCTTTAAGACTCTCGCTCAGTTTGGGTCCTGCATGTGGATGTTTGGCCAACGCTAATTGCACGTTGTTTATTTTTGGCTGTGCGAGGAAAACGGAGAACTCCACGGAGAGCAATGCAGAACCGGGGAAGGGGGGGAGAGCACACAACCTCTGCGCAGACAGGTTCCTCAGTGAGTTTTGAGACCCACTGAGGCTTTCCAGGCTATAATCTAACCAGGAAGCAGATCGTTTTTCGCAAGCCGTTTAAGAGCTCTCGTTCTCTCCCCCACAGGCCACGCAAGCAGAACTCTGCGGGGGGCTCCGCACCGTGATTGTGCATGTAATCTCATGTAATAGCATTAGTCATGCATTCTATTGACCAAACGTCCCAGTGTGGCAGGACGCTCCGGGGGTAAAAAAAAGAGTCTTGCGAATCGTTACATTGTTACGAGCGGACGAGCGGCACACCGCTGTCGTGTGAACGGAATGACGTTTTAATTTGGATCGATACTGGGGAGCCACGGTGGCGAGATTTTAACTACTTCGCTTGGCATTCTTGGTTCTTTCGGTAAAGTCACGTCGAAGGGAAATAATAAAGTAATAAAAATTTAATAATGAAAATTGAACCAAGAATATGAATCCCTGCAGTCACGAAAGCTTTAAATCGAAATTTACCTCGCCTGGTATACAGGAGGTCGTGGGTTTGATCCCGACCCTGATTGATGCCTGCTGTATATTTGGAGTTTGCGTGTCCTCTGGTTTTTCCCTTCACATTTAGCATCAACGTGCGATTAGAGGATTTGGCTGCTATAAACTTCCGCATGATGAGCCACTTCATTGAGCTATCATTTGTGGCCAGGTCGCTTCTGAAAAAGAGCTACATAGCTCAGGGGGCCTTATCTGGTAAATAGAAGAAATGGTTTTATTTAGTATCAGTTTAAAGTGGTCCTTTCATCGTAAAGTTAAAGGTCGTGCATTGCTAAATTTAAACTCTTTGGCCAAGGGACGCGGGCAGAATGCGATGTCCGATAGTCCTTGCGGTGCGGTCATCGTAACCCCTGTTAACAGCGCTGCCAAATGGGAAGGCTGCAGTCACAGGTCTATTATTAATCCCCGGCGCCATAGTTCACAACTCATAAAAGTCTTACACGGTCTATGATTTGCTAAATTGTTCTTAATTAAACTAAACGATTAAAACTACAAAACTATGTTTTTTTTTATTTTACCAGGTAAGAGACCACTGAGCTATCAAGCTCATTTTCAGAAGTGACCTGGCCACGAATGATTTATCAATGAAGTTGCACAACACGTGGAAATTGATCGCAGCCAGATACTTTCAATGCACGTTGATTCTAAATGTGGAGAGAAAAACCAGAGGACCCGGAGAAAATTCCACGTGACCCCGGGGAGAACAGGCAAGCTCCAAATATACAGGCGTCAGGGTTTGGATCGACCCCACAACCTCCTGCATACCAGGCGAGGTAGTTAACATCTCTCCACTGTGGCGAGATGCTCCGTGAATATGGGTCAATATTGCCCCTCTCTTGTATTTAAATATAATTCTTTCGCAGTTGGTATATGAAGCATAGTTGTATTTGATGCTGCGTGACTGAATCTGTGGAGTGGTGTCACTTGGTTGTTTTTGGAAAACGGGTAAAACCTATTCTCATTATTGTCCGGATCAAGCTCCGTTTGCATCACAGCCCCGTGGACCACACGGAGGACCGTCACAGACCCACCGGTGGTCTGGTGGACCAACACTCTTGAGAGGCCACTGGACTAAGTGCAAGAAATGAAATGAGGGGCCCCCTATCTAATTTACACCCTCTATTTAGCCTGGCACCTAGGCCTCTCCCAGCCTATGGGCCCCTGGGAGACGTGGCACTGGATTCATGCTCGGCAGCCAAACCACTGACTGAACCCTCGCGGATCCCCGGTCGGGCTCTTAAAGGGGGTCTCTTGCGTTAACACCGGTGTCTTTGGTAACCTTTGTCCGGCTCGACAAGTCGCAGTGATTCATGCCGAACCCAATAGTCATCGCATTGGTCGGCATTGGCCCTGATGCAAGGTATAGAATCGGCGGTCCAAAGTTGCATCACCCCACCTCCGTACCACCCCACCCCTCTCCACCCTCCCCGCTCCGTGGAGCACTCTACTGGAGAGGATTCAACAGAGAGCAATTCGGGTAGATTGATGATCGAGCAAACCCTGATTCACTCCAGTGACTCGCTCACCAGCGGTCAGTCGCCTCCTTGTCACTCTTCTATCGCTACTGCCGGGGTTACTGTTCCCGTGCACTTCACTCATTGATTCCTCGCCCCGTGCTGAGGACGGTGGGTCAGCCAGGCACTGACTGGCTCCGTCTCATCCACCACGCTGTGTTCAACCACTACACATGGCAGGTCACAGCAATACACTCACTCACTCATTCACCCACTCACTCACCCACTCACTCACCCACTCACTCACCCACCCACTCACCTACTCACTCACCCACTCACTCACCCACCCACTCACCCACCCACTCACCCACCCACTTGCCCACTCACAAAACGACAGTTGATAGCAACACACTCACTCCCTCACTCACACCTACTCACTCACCCACCCACCCACTCACTCACCCACCCACTCACTCACTCACCCACTCATTCACCCACTCACTCGCCCACTCACAAAACGACAGTTGATAGCAACACACTCACTCCCTCACTCACACCTACTCACTCACCCACTCACTCACTCACACCAACTCACCCACTCACTCACTCACCCACCCACTCACTCACCCAGGTGACAGCAACACACACACACACACAGTCGCCCACTCGTTCACACCCTCAACTCCGCCACTGCTGGTCGTCATCTCACTTATCTTTCCGCCTCTTCCCTCGCACTGCTCCACTTTTGGAATTCCCACCCTCCCATGGTCGGTTGAACAACAACACAAAAATGCAACCAACGCGTAGCCCTTAATCCCGCTACAACTGTGGCAGTGCTGGTTGTGGCTGGCCGCCTGGCCTCACGGGGCCTCCGTTGGGCCTGTGCTCGGCAAGCCCCGTTGCCTTTCTCGCTCGCGGTGTTGACGAAACCGACGAATGAAACGTTTCGAGCCCATAGACACGCCACGCTTGCTGGGTTTGCGTGGACCCCCCCCCCACCACTCCTTACTGCGTTCGTGACGCAAAGGTGGGAGATGGACTCGTGGCGTAATCGTCACGGCAGCGCTTCGGTCCACCGAATAAATGTTTCTGACGTTGTTGAGGTGCTTTTGCGCGCACGCACAACTCGTTAGGGACAGTTTGAGATGTGTTCGCTCGTGTAGAATGCTGTTAATTGGGCTACGTCAGAAGAACGTTTGTTTTTCTGGAGACTCTTTTTTTGTTGCTTCAAAATGGTACGCGCAAAATTCTGAGATTGCACATCTTTTGAAGCGTAGTAGTAGTAGTAATTATAATGAAAAGACAAAGACTGAGAAGGACAATTTACTGCAACAAAAAACTAAAAGGAAAATTCCCGGATGACAAAAGCCCGCTAAAAATACATTGGCAATTAATCACCGACAGCTTTTCGGTCTCCATCTAAGGATCGAGCAGATATGCAGGAAAATGTTCCGTAATTAAAACTGCACTGTGAGCATTACAAAGAGACCTAAAGCCCATTTAGACGATTTGTTATCTTCATTTATTATTATGATCACCGTCATTTGAATGTGTGTGCCGTAAGCTGTTGAGAGGGGATGTTGGGCGTGCTTTAAGTTGCCCCGTGGGAAGGTTAACTTAATTATGGGATGGAAGCGTGGATCGCTGCGTTTTCCCGAAGCGTCGCCGCCGTTCCGGCAGAGCTCCGATTCACCCACGTGTGGGCTGCTGCTGCTGCCGCCGCCGCTTTTGATGCTGCTGCTGTTGTTGTTTGTGCTGTTGCTGCTGTTGTTTGTGCTGTTGCTGCTGTTTCTGTTGCTGCTGTTACTGCTGCTGCCATTGCTGATGCTGTTCCTCTTGTTGCTGCGGCTGCTGTTGTTGCTGCTCTTGTTACTGTTGCTGTTGTTGTTGCTGCTGCTGTTGTTGCTGCTGATGTTGCTGCTGCTGGTGTTGTTGCTGCTGCTGGTGTTGCTGCCACTGCTGTTGTGACTGCTTCTGCTGTTGCTGCTGCTGTTGCTGTTGTTGCTGCTGCTGTTATTGCTGCTATTGTTGCTGCTGTTGTTGTTGCTGCTGTTGTTGTTACTGCTGATGTTGCTGCTGCTGCTGGTGTTGTTGCTGCTGCTGTTGTTGCTGCTGTTGTTGTTACTGCTGATGTTGCTGCTGCTGCTGGTGTTGTTGCTGCTGCTGTTGTTGCTGCTGTTGCAGATGTTGTTGCTGCTGCTGCCACTGCTGTTGTTGTGACTGCTTCTGCTGTTGCTGCTGCTACTGTTGCTGCTGCTGATGATTATCATGCTTCCGTAGCGTTTTACTATTACAGCTGCTCCTATTGATGCTAACATTGCTCCTGGTGCTGTCGCTACTGCTGGTGTTACTGCTGCTGTTGATGCTGCTGCTGCCCATGCCACGTGAATGATGGCCATTCACAGCGTGGGGTGCTGCTGGGAGTAACAAGGAGCAGGAGGAGGGTTATTCGCTCGCCCGCACCACCGTCTCCACCACCTCTTGGCATCCTCGCATCATCCTCCCATCCTCATTTGACTGAAGCCGTAACCCCCCAACCCTAACCCCCTGCCCCCCCCACACCTTTTAACCCGTTCAGAGTTCACAAGAGAAACTGACGGTGCTGGTTGGCGCAGAAACAAAAATAACACGCTACCCTCGAGCGTGTAGAGATGCAGATTGCGTCATATCTGCGTTTTTATCGTTTCTCAAAGGAAATGATGGTGTCTTCTTGGTTCTTTCGGTAAAGTCACGTAGAAGGAAAATAATAAAATAATAAAAATAAAACATAATAAAATCATTCTCACGACGTTTCGGCCACAACGCAAGCAGCCGTCTTCAGGTGGAGAACAGGTCTGTCGAGAAGGCAGAGTCTGAAATGTTCTCCTGTTCTCCACCTGAAGACGGCTGCTTGCGTTGTGGCCGAAACGTCGTGAGAATTATTTTATTATGTTTTATTGTTATTATTTTATTATTTTCCTTCTACGTGACTTTACCGAAAGAACCAAGAAGACGAATCCCTGCAGTCACTAAAGCTTTAAATCGAGAAATGATGGTGGTTTATAATTGCGTGACGTTTCGGGCAATGGCCCTTTTTCAGGCGGAGCAGAGCTCTAGAAATATTGCAGGAGAGCGGCCATTCACGAGGGGCCTAATGTTGGCTCTCGGCATGTAGCGTAGCAACAAGCGAGTTTGTGCCAATGGTCCAGCTGGTCCTATGGAACAGTTAAGTCCAATACCGTATAACTATACACTCGGTAACATGTTATTAATCTCTCCAAATTGGGACAGCTAACTCCAAGACAATACGACTACACACTCGGTAACATGTTATTAATCTCTGCCAAGTTGGAACAGCTAAGTCCAAAACAATACAACTGCACACTCGGTACAATCTTATCAATCTCTCTCCACTTTGAAGCGGAGTCAGGATGTGCTGAACGCATGGACGAGGGTGTCAGTGGCAGCTGGGCTACGGAAATGGCGGAGGATGTTGTGCGGTTGGAGGTGTGAGGTCCCGCAGAGCTGAGATGCTCGGGGAGAGAACGAGAGCTCTGAAGGCAGCTCGCCCCTTCGATCTGGCGCTTGGTTGATAATAATCGTGAGGATAAATGATGGTGAATGCGTTTTAAATTAATCCAGGAGTCCTGCATTAAGAAGTTTGGCGAGTTCCATTCGGCGTATGGGAGGCTAACAGAGAACCACAGGGTAAACTCACCGAGCAAACGAGGGGATAACACTCAAAGCTCCGCACAGATGGATTCATTCCACGGCTGAATCCACCTGATTCAGCTGTGAGCCGAATCCGTCGCAGCACTGGCATCTTGTGACCACGTAGCAGCCCCACGCCTGCAACACCTGGCATGCACTGGTGGTCACCCATCCCGATAGAGGCGTAGCTAGGGGGGGCGGGGCAGGGGGGTACATGTGTCCCCGGGCGCCAAGGTAAAGGGGCGCCAAAATGAGGCTTACGACGTTACATTATAACTTATTGCGGAGGACGCGACAGCCTGAAACTACCGCACAAATCTACACCTCAACCTAAAAGTTTATATATCCCGCCACACACAGCCTACATGTCATGTAATTACATTTTGGTATGTGATTAAACGGGGGGGGGGGGGGCGCCAATTTTATAGTTCGTCCCCGGGCACAAAATATCCTAGCTACGCCACTGCATCCCGAGCACTAAGCAGGCTCAGCTCTGGTTAGCATCCTCGATCCGACGAAATCCGGGCACGTTCCGGGTGATTTGGCGGTAGGCATTAAAGATAATTCAACCCGTCGTGGCAGCATCAACGGCAGCATTGCTTCCACCGCTGCTCACGGCTTGTGCCACTGTGAGCGAAATCCTTTGGGCTCCCAATACGTGTGGCGTACATTGAACGCGGTTTCATTCGCGTTCGTAAAATGTGCAGGATGAAAATTTGCCTTAATGAAACCGCGAAAGCGGCTGCTGTGACTGTATATGTGTATATCTATCATGTGCACCGTTGCTGTGACTGTGTGTGTGTGTGTGTATATCATGTGCGCCACTGCTGTGAATGTGTGTGTATATCTATCATGTGCACCGCTGCTGTACCGCGGTTGAGCTTGGCTCCAATGTCTTGGCTGCGGTTATCGCTGGCAGTGCCCATGCCCGGCCCCCACCCATTCCACCCCCGCTTTTGTGCGACCCTACCCCGCACCCCCTGCTTTTTGCGCCCCCTCTCTCCCGAGGGATTTTGTGTGGGGTCACGCGTTCAGACGCTCGGTTATACGAGGCAGCTCCGGCCTCGTAATGCTGCGTCGGTTAGAGATCCCTTTACGATCCACGGCATATTTGAGTCCTTCAGCCGCAGCTGCGTGAGAGACGTTTGACGGAGTCTTGTCCTGCAGTGTGTTGGTGCCACGCTGGCGAGATGTTAGCTACCTCGCCTGGTATACAGGAGGTCGTGGGTTCGATCCCGACCTTGACGCCTGTATATTTGAAGTTTGCATGTTCTCCCTGTGGTCACTTGGATTTTTCTCCGGGTCCTCCGGTTTCTCCCTGCACATTTCGAAACATGCATTTCGAGTATTTCGCTGCTGCTATAAATTTCCACGCGATAAGCCACTTGGTGGAGCTGATCGTCAGTGGCCAGGGAGCTTCTGTAAAAAAAAAAAGAGCTACGTTGCTCAGTGAGCCTTACCTGGTAGAATAAAATTGGCTGATCGTAGAATTTTTTTTAGTTTATTGTATTTTTATATCATGGTGGTGGGGAGGGAGGGCTTTCATCCATCAGCTGGCGACACGGTGCCTGATATCGTTGCGCGGTTTTCTTCCGATTCAACACGTTTGAATTCAGATATATTTTTGCTCGAGGCCCACTGTCCGACGTAGGTTCGTTTCCCCCCCTGCCGCTCTCCTGCCGCTCTTTGCTTGCCAGCGTTGCATCTGCGCGGCGGCCGATGCGCCGCGCCGTTTCTCAGCGGCGCCACGAAGCAACCGGGGAAACGTCACGGGGTCCAGCGGCGTGAACAATTCGCCCGGCGCCTGCGCGCGAGCCGACATCGTCGTCGCTCCATCGCCGCGAGGCGCGTCACCTCCGGGCCCTCTCGCCATTTAATTGCACGGCGGTTGTTACCGACGGGCAAGCTCGCGTCAAGTTCATGTATTAGGTATAGCCCTTTGAGCCATTCGGCTCTTGAATCGGGTGCAACAGCAACAAACAAAAAAAACTAAAACATGAACAAAAAAACATCTTTAAGTTAATATGTGACTGAGTGCAAGCAGAAAATCCAAGAAAAGACAGCAAAATATTGCAGAAAAAACACCATACACCAACGCTGTGTGCATAAATCCCAGTGGGATGCAAGTCAAACAACAACAACAACCACAAGACAACTTAGAATAAGGCCATCAGTCTAACTCTGTACTACAACAAACAAACATGGCTAAACCAATACACTTTTCGAAATCACCAAAATAAAGCCATGAAAGCAATGAAACAGTGATCATAGGAACTGTGATGGAATTTTCACAATAAATAACATAAACAACATGTACTACCAAAACCCTGCAGCCATAGCTGGCTGCATGAGTCACTCCACAACAGCAGGAGCATCATTCGGAGTATTATAACTTTTCAATGCACCTTTAAGATCAGCACACTAAATCAAAACACAGGTCATACTTTGCAGTGATCATCCGGAGCGAAACATTTTATTTTAGGCCACTGAATAGCACTGGCAGCTAGGGGTGTACAACTCATCTAGAGCAGTTTTGAGTGAAGACCTCATAGGTAGTGATTCAAGTTGCAGTGTTTATTGGCAACAGCATTCCAGACCCAATGCATTGCGACGGCCGCGTGTCTAAGGGTGCACCGAAATAGCAGCGGTGGACACCTGTGGGTTTTATAATGAAAAGTGGGATGCAAGAATCTGTCAGGGCCACTGATGATGCCCTATCCCCCGTGGCCTGCGGAAGGTCGCCGCGTACCAGGCCAGGTACATTTACATTTAAATTCCAGCCTCTAGGCAACCTCGTAACGGCTCATTTCACTCTCCTCCTTCTGAGCCCCTCGGCGATTCGATAAATTTGTCCGATTCCAAGGTCAGAGTTCGAACCATGAACACAGTATTATTATTACAATTGTGGTGATTGTAGTGGCTGTAGCGGTCACTATGAACACTTTACGGAGTTTGAAATGTCGATTCTTACTCGCATGGTTCTGCGATGTCACAATACATCTGACCCCTGCACATGAACTCGCCTTCTTGCTCCAGCTCCACAGTAGTCGTACTCTCAGGGTCACGTTTCCTCCTTTGGCTGCCATTCCATTCCCGGTCATATCCATCGGCCCATTTAGTGACGCGTCCTGGCCAATTCCACTTTCATAAATTATCAATGCGATGTCTCGTATGCATGTTGAACTTCTTTCGCACCGTACGTAGCCAACCATACTAATCGGTACCCGTTTAAAGCTGAGTCGACATAGGGGAGACCCAGGACTGGCACAGATGTTCTTCACTGATGTTGGCCATGAGCGAGAATCGAACTCGGGTCACCGGGTTCATGAGCGTAGCTCACAAGCTGCTGCTGCACTCTCACGCTCTCCACTTTGTCTCTGCCCAAAACACAAAGATCCCCCATATAGCCTTAACAGGCTGTTTTTGGGAAAGTGCGGTTAGCGAGCACCTATGAAGGCCAGCACGGCACACAAGGGGGTGTAGGTGGCCAACACCACGCCCCAGTGACGATGTTTACACATCGCACCAGGTACTCATTTGAGGCTGCGTCGACCTAGGGGAGGCCCGGGACCGGATAATCGTCACTGGTGTTGGCCATGGGCGGGAATCGAACTCGGGTCGCCGAGTTTTATAGCGCAGCACAGCTAACCCTTGCACCCCCGATCCCCACACGTGCACACGCGCACGCACACACGCACGCACACGCAGGCGCTTCTCTACTTCATCCACGTGATGGACCACGTGGCGTCACGCGACTACATCCTCGTCTACTTCCACACGCTAACGAGCGAGGCCAATCAGCCCGACGCCGCCTTCCTCCGCACCGTCTACAACACCGTGGACTTGAAGTAAGCGGCGCCCGTCGGGGAGATGGAGGCGGTGGGGGGGGGGGGGGTGGTGGGGGAGCGGGGGGAAATGGCACTCCGATCAGCCAGTCGACCGCGGTGCGATCGGTCCAAGAACTTGCCCGGTAGAGTCTCTGTTGTGCCCACTCGTTCTCCACCCGACTCAGCCAGTCAAGTCGTCTCGTGAACAAGTGTGCCTGTGTGTTGCCACTTCAGCCATGCCGGCGTGTTGGAGAGAAATTCGCAGCATTTTTAAAATTTTGTATTACGTCCCTGTGGTAGCTACCGCCAGCATCATCAGGCAGTGGCCAGAAATCTGCCCGATGGTAACTGGCTCTATCTACCAGTGAAACACCATGCCATATGGTTAGGAATTAGGAAGTTCCACCACTGGCGAAGGGCTAAAGATGGGTTTTTATGTGAGTCTGTGGGTCGCTATGTCAATCTATGCATTTTATGTGAATCTCTTGAGTGTCTATGTAAGGCTTTGGGGTTCCATGTAAGCCTGTGGATATCTATGCGAGTCTTTAGGTCATCTCTATGTACGGTTGTGAGTCTCGGTGAAACTATGGGTCTCTAAACTAAAAACCATGGGTCTGTGTGCTTGAATTTGGATCTGTCTCATGTTTGATTTGTGTGTGTGGACAAATTTTCACTTATGGTGAGCGGTAGTGTAGCAGTTAGCACGCTGCACTATGAAGTCAGCGACCCGAGTTCGATTCCCACTCACAGCCAACACCAGAACCGGTCCTGGGCCTCCCCTAGGTCGACTCGGCCTCAAATGTGCACCTGGTGCAATGTGTAACCATCGCTACTCGGGAGACGAGGGCGGACGTACGTGGTGCTGGCCACCCACCCCTAATGCGTCGTGCAGGCCTTCATCGATGCTTGCAGCACTTGCCTCGGACGTACGTGGTGCTGGCCACCCACCCCCTAATGCGTCGTGCAGGCCTTCATCGATGCTTGCAGCACTTGCCTCAACAGTCTTCCAAGGCTGTACGGAGAAACTTTATATTTGTGTGGGCAAGTCCATGGTAACGAGGCCAACTGCAGCCGTATTCAGCTGCCGTGGGCTCCGTGCTGTAATTCTGTTACCATGGGATTGGCCCCCCTGGGCACACCGTCGAGCTAATTCTTTAGTGAAATCCTACGATATAATAGGCCAATTAAAAATAATGACGGGTTTTTTTTTGTTTGTTTTTGCCGTGACTTAGACGAAAGAAAGATATTGGTGTTTCAGCCGACTGGCTTTTTTTTTCAGGAAACGCACAGGTTTTTACAGCAAGATATACATATATATATTTAGTTACACAGACGTCTATCAAACTGCTGCACTGCGGTGTAACGGGCGGCACGCTTCGCTTGCGACCCAGAGGTCGTCGGTTCCACCTCCTGGCGCGGCCGGTGAAACGGCGGTGTCGGGTTTCTTAAATCGTCCACCTGTCCGTACCCCCTCTCCCGCCCAGCGGTCCACCCGGCGGCGTTATGAATGGGTTCCACCACTGCGAGAGTTGATTGGCGGTGGGGTAAAACGCGGGCACTCCTCGCCTCTCCCAAGACGTCCGGCCAGCGTGGAAGAGTAGGCCCTTTGCCACGGCAGCTCCCAGGCTATGGAACGCTTTGCCTTTCGCAATAAGATGATCGGAGTCGTTTGAGCTACGTCTGTCTAGAAAACTCCCCTCTTTAAATTGCCCCACCCAGTTCTGCATTGCAGGTTCTGTTTATTTTCTGCTTTCCATACTCGGGGTGCGTTGGGATTCATACAGACGAAATGAGCCTCTTTGCAAATGTAATATATTGTATCTATGGGGACCTTTTTTGCCCAGTATCAAAATAATAAAAAAATAAGAATAGGCTTAACTTTTCTGTGGAAATAAAAACTGGTGTGTTAAGATGTTCGAACACCAAACAGACACGCCAACGACAAGGCATCGAGTGTGCGTGAACCACAACGTACCTGTGGAAGAAACATGCAAACAAACATGCTCTGACAGTGGATTACAATGATGGTGCATATTCTTATTTGTCCACTTTATTTGATTATTTGTCACAGCGCCATGAGAAAGAAATTTAAACCTTTTTGCCAAGGCTCGGCATCCGTCCGTGGCGAGCCGCATCTGAGCCGATCCTAGGTCGGCCCTTCCACCGACCCGCACGGACCACCGTGGCGAAGTACGGTTAGAGTGACCTCGTATAACAGTCACGGAAGCCTCCATCCAGCAGTGGATTGACGAGTGTTGTGAATCATGAATGGGGGAAAAGAAACTTTTTTTTTTTGCTTCGTGCGACAGCCACGTGTGACTTTAATTATCGAGGTCCTCGCACCGGTTTGAGGTGGAGGGCCCCACACGGTTTCGGAATTCGCGAGCACTTCTTCCACGTTCCCCGCCGGGTCTCGGCAAGCACTGTAAGACGGACGTCGCCGTCCATTTAAGAGGAAGCCGCTAAGCCCCGGCGCCGGGAGAAACGTTTGCCGCGTTACTAAATAAAGACCTCGCCGCGAGCCAAGGCCCGACCCGGGCCAGCGCGTTTTACTTTGGCCGCCGGCTGCCGCTTGTTTGCAGAACAGATTAGGTGCTAGCGGCGGTGCACATGCGGGGAGCAACGGCGTGCGGGGCATGCCGTACCGCCAGCGTGGACGTTCCCACCCCCTCTCCCGGCCAGACACCGATTGGGAACGTTTGGAAAAATCCCAATCCGCTGCTGCTACCGCTACTGCCGCCTTATTCATGGAGGGGGGGAGGGGGGGCCACCCTGCCCACTCCCCCTCGCTGCCCCCTCTCCCCCCCCCTCCCCTACTGTGCATTGGCACGTCCATCGCCTACACACGATCCGCGGGCTGGGGGGGGGGAATTACTTCGATAAGGGAATGTTTGCGTCACCGGAGGAGGAGGAGGAGGAGGCGGCGGCGGGGAGAATGGAAATGTTTGCGTGACGTTATATTGCCAGAGGTCACAGCTACCAACGCACGTACGTCTGAATCGACGTAGACATTTTGAAATGCAGTTTGCTTGCTGGAGCCGTGCACTTTATATTGCGAGAGGACATCGCTTGCAAAGTAGACATCTGAATAAATTAATAACTGCCCTTTTTGTAAAGAATTGTCAAAAGGTGGCATAACCTCACATATCTTGATTTGCATCTCGACTGTGAAGGTAGCTTGACTACAGTATTGTGAACTGGAGTATTGTGATTCTTTTTTTATCCTTCTCTTTCTCTAGTCCGATTTAGCTTATCCAGTGTCGTGTCATGAAACAGACATTTCCATTCATAATGCAAAGAGAAAGTGTCACATCACCCTGTGCAAGAGAACGGCTTCTGGAAGGTGATATTGCAGAACTACTTCTGAGTTACGTAGAAGGGAAATAATAAAATATAAATAATTAAACATAATAATAAAATAATTCTCACGACGTTTCGGCCACAACGCAAGCAGCCGTTCTCAGGTGAAGAACAGGTCTGTCGCTGTCTTTCCGACAGACCTGTTCTTCACCTGAGGACGGCCGCTTGCGTTGTGGCCGAAACGTCGTGAAAATTATTTTATTATGTTTTATTTTTATTATTTTATAATTTCCCTTCTACGTGACTTTACCGAAAGAACCAAGAAGATGAATCCCTGCAGTCACGAAAGCTTTAAATCGAAATTTACTTCTGAGTTCCTTGAATTGCATCTTATCCACGCAAGGACGATGCTTTGAAAGCCACATGGAGCTCACAAGAAGTCACAAACACCACGCGCAGTAGATCCCTGGCTTCGATCTCCCGCGAAGCTTAAGGGGGGCCACAATCTTTGTTGATCACGTCAAGTAGCATAAACCGTCATCACGCGTGCTTCGGTGATCTTCGCAGTGGCGGCTTTGGTCTGGCCATCGAACAAAGACGGTCGCCGTTTCGCGTGCTTTCGGGTCCACTTCTGCGGCCATCTGAAAAGCTCTTCCGATATCAGGAGGCCACCGGAGCTATGGAATTTTAAGTGTAGCTTGGAAACGAATTTCTTTCGAACTGCTTTTTGTGTTTAAGTTTGTTGTCCTTCCCCTGCACCTGTGATTACACTGGTCAACACACTTTTTCTGGCATAAGGTAATCCGACGGTTTTTAATGTAATTTTGGGGTGCTGATTCCAAATGTGGCATCAGTTTTTGTCTATCACATCAGGTTTTTGAGATATCAAATATTGCATTTTCAATAAAAACTGCAGAAGAAAAATATTAAATAAATGTGGATATTTACATAAAATTATATTATAAACACACTATAGTAAAAATACGGCACCATATTTTAACACTAAAGCAGTCACTGACTCGCAACAACTTGCAATCATAAGTGACAGAGTTAATTTTGGGTAAAATCAATGAAAATGGGGTATGCCGATAGCATTTGGAATCAGTACCCTGAAATTAGTCTAAAACAGCTGCAAAAGTCCAGGCCAGAAAAAAATGTTTTTTCTGTTGACCAGTGTTAGCAACTGCATCCGCTGCACAAAGATACCTAACAACTCAACGCCCGATTCGTCATCACAGTGATGCACCACTCCGCTATTACTGACGCAATTAGAGTTGTTACTTCACATCAACATCGGCCACGTGAAGAACGTGGGACGATCACCTACATTAGCAGCGCATGTGAGAAGATACATGACAATCGCCATGACAATCAATCCAATGAACGAGGCATCCACAGAGCGAGACATTTTCAGAACCCGACGAGTTAAAGCCGAGATGCTTGACACGATTGTATTTTGCGCGGTAACCCGTGACGGGGCTGAAGGGTGCCGACTCGCTACACTTGTGAGATCCCGGTCGGTTTAATCACAGGAGGCCTGAAAGCCGAATTGAAACCCAGGGTCTCGGCGTCGGCGCCTCCGGCGTGTTATTATTCCGCCGCACCTCTCGGCCACCCCCCCCATGTTTGTGCGCTTCTCAGGCGAGAATGTCCAAGCGCGTGATTGATAGCCGGTCACCGCAATTGGGTCGCTCCGCATTTAAATGTAGGCCGCCCTGCCTGATGCAAACAAATGGCACACGCCCTGAGATTGCTCAAATTTTGCCAGAACGAATATCCGGTGCTGGCCAAGGGCTCAGCCCCCACCCCCGCCCCCCCTCCCCCCCACCTGCGTGTCACGGAATCACGTTGACTGATGGACGGTGGCCGACCTTGCGTTAATTTGGCCGGGAGGTCGTGCGTACGTACGCACGCACGTTTAAGCGAGGGCGCTGGGGTGACAAACAGGTGTGTCACGTGGCGCGAGCAAAATCAAAACAAGGGGCGAAACAAAGCGGGAGAGAGGCACCCTTCAGAGACTACCTCCTGGACGTGCGACAGCGCCGCCTTTATATTTTGAGAATTAACAACACATTCATCTCGCCGAAATCAATGAGCACAATTTAAACAATGTCAGCGCCTGACACGGAGAATTATAGCCTTCAGCTCCCAGCGTTAACCCCTTCCGCTTTGCCCGGTTCGTGACACACCCGCCCGCTGGGTTTGACGACGCGCGGCGAACGTGATGGACCCCACCGGGAGATCCCTGCTCCTTGCGGTCCCCTCTCAGCCACTCTCCAGCGTTGCCTGCGACTCTCCGCTACCCTTGCCCATCTTCCTGTCGATCTCCAATCAAGCCCAGGCCCCCCCCCTCCACCCTCCCGCTGGACAATCGCACTACGCCCCAGGGTTATGATTTGTTATTATTTCTGGGTTTCCCCCCCCCCCCTCCCTCTCTCCTGGTACCGAACTTGACCAAATATATTTTTTTCACAGCCCCCACCCCCCCACCCTCCTCCCCCCACCTTACTCTCCTTGTCGTGCGATAAATGCGAGCGCGGAGGGCAAGTGGCCGACAGCAGCCGTCTGGAGCCGAATGTTCCCCCCTCCGTTACGATAACGTGCGGTGACTCAGGGTGTCTCTGTCAGACCTTGTTTGGGGAGGCAAGTCTCAACCGGAAGCTCCTGTCCCTGCCGGGAGTGGGGTGGGGGGTTGGGGTGGTCGGCCTGCACTGTTGCTGTGCACCCATGAGAGGTAAAGGCGCAGCCCTGCAATCGCTTACTCATGCCGCTGCTGGCGGAAGGCGCCTCCGCTCGAGACCCCCTCCAGGGAGGTTTGAGGCCTCCTCTTCCGCGCTTGGGAGAATTAGGAGCCACCCACATTATACAAACAAAGACACACACACACGACTAACCTGCCAACGACTAATTGTGCTGGAGAACCCATTTATTTTATACCGTTGATTGGACAGGAGGCGGTGGAGGTGTGTGGGCTCCTAGAGATGGAATCGAACTGGCGACCACCGGTTTGCTCGTCCGGCATGTTGAGCATCACCCCGCTGTACCGGTGATTCACTCTTCACGTTTCCCCAATCCCGTGGGCGTGA
This sequence comes from Lethenteron reissneri, assembly GCF_015708825.2. Lineage (NCBI taxonomy): Eukaryota > Metazoa > Chordata > Hyperoartia > Petromyzontiformes > Petromyzontidae > Lethenteron > Lethenteron reissneri. Next base: position 5,627,375 of record NC_083783.1, read on the forward strand.
GAATGCACGGTTGTGCATAGGCGCCCCGCGCTACCACGAGGACGCACGTCGGGCTAGCGGCGGTGCGTGCGTGCGACGCGCGGGTCTTTTTATTGAAATTTTTTTTTTTTACGAGAAGCGTTTAGATTTTTTTTTTCTCCTCGTTCAGGTATAAAAATAGGAGAGCGCTCGCGTGGGAAAACCGAATTGGTTATGAATGATCGCACGGGCGATTTCAGACCTGGTAAACACGTGCGACAGAAAAGAAAAACCACACGTACGCTCCATTCTGATTTATCTCACCCTGCTGCTGCGGCTAACGTTTGGCGTAGATACAACGCTCGCGCCCGGCCCCGTTGTCGATCCACTGCTGGATGCACCGTGAGGGCTAAACCTACGCCCGCGTCGGTTCACGAGGGTTATTTTGACCATACTTCACCACGCGGCGTTGGCGATGGCTGGTGGTTGCGTAGACGTGGAAGCGTGGCGGTACAGTACAACATGATGTTTTGCCTCACCGCCCAACACGTAGCCCCCCCTTCCCCTCCTGTAAACCCGATGGCAGCCTGCGTGCGCGCGACTGTCGCCCCCCCTCCTTCCGAGCACTATCCAGGCCCCTGACCCTGACGTATCCTGCGAGATTCTGCCGAGATTGATTTGGTCCCCGTAAGCGCATTACTCACCGTTACCGTGAACGAACGAGCTTGCCGATTTTGGGGGGGAAATTACGATCTGACGACGAGCGTTCAGCGTTGCCGACGCGAATGTACGCAAGCGTCGGAGAAGCTCCGCTTGCAGGAACGGTTCCCCTCGATGGCAAGCGTCTGACCGTTGTTCATTCGCGAGCTGCACCGTGGCCGTGATGATCTGCCACGCTACCCGTGTCATTATAATTTCCTCGGCATTGGCGGCGGTCTCAAGTTTCTCCGCGCGGCTTTCGCCAGGTGCCGTTTGCGGCTCGCCGCTTGTCGTTTTACAACTTCGGGAGGCCCCGTGTTCAGCAACCGATATATATCTATATTTTTGTTACACTTGCCCAGCTCACTCTGTGGTCTCATACATTTTTAATGCTGTTTTACTCCCCCGCCTTTAGTGAGTGCGACAATGCAATTAGTTAATATTAGTTAATATGCACAGAAGCGGGATGATTCCCAATGCGGGAGGATCAAGAGCGGCGATGGCGAGCATGTCTGTAGGTACGTATGTTGAACATCTTTCCTCCCGTACGTAGCCAACTGTGCTCATCGGAGGTGCGGGACGTCCGTAGCAAACAGAGACCACCTTGTGCCTTTAAAAAATTTGATTTAAATATCATTTATTTCTAACTGCTTTTCCTAATTAGTTTGTTTTCCCTCCACGCACCTCTGATTATCACGGTTGGCTACGCACGATACTAAAGAAACGCAAGCAGCCGTCCTCAGGTGAAGAACAGGTCTGTCGGGAAGACAGCGTCTGAATGAAACACCCCAGGCTTGGAGCTTATATTTAAGCTGGGTTGGAGGGGGAAGAGCGCCTTGACAAAAGAATTGGCATATCAAGAGGAATTTAACATATTTATGGGAAATGCAGATATGGGATTAGTACTGCTTGTGAAATGCGTAGGAGGTGGGCGGGGGGTTTCAAAGTCATATTATGCCCGTGCATTATGCAGGATTAGCAGCATCATTATATTTGGTTTTATTTTATTACTTTATTATTTCCTTTCTATGTGACTTTACCGAAAGAACCAAGAAGATGAATCCCTGCAGTCACAAAAGCTTTAAATCGAAAGGTACTAAAGAAGTTCAGCGTATATACGTACGTGCCAATCGTCGCATCTCGGCTTTTGCGATGGAGGCGGCTGTCACCAAAGAGGAGCTGTCAACGCTGTTTGAGAGCAGATTGATTGAAAGGTTTATATACCACAGAAAGATTAATCATTTTCAATCCATCATCATCGTGAGCAGTAGCAGCCATGGTTAATCCACTGCCCATTGAAGGCCTCCCCAAGATGCCTCCACCCCTCGTGATCCTGTGGTATAACAATCCGCCCCAGAACCTGTACGCGCGCTGAACTTTTTTTTAATCACATTAATTAGAACGTCAATAATGCCATTTGCTGTCGTGTCTTGTGATTATGAGATGTGATGGGGTGAGTGCTTTCGTCCGGCAGTGGATTGATCATGGCTAATGATTATGATAAATGCGATTTGTTTTTAGGCAGGAAAGCCTCACCCAGTGTCTAGGCTTTATCAGGAGGGGCTTACATTTATGTATATTTCCTCACTTAATTCTTGGCTCACAGAGATACCATGAACAAATTGCACCCGATAGATGTAAATTATTATCATTATATTGGAGATGTTTTAGTCGACTCCGTTCACGAGTGTCTCAGATGACTGCGTGACCCAACTCGGCAGAACCTGGAGAAAGCCCACCACGCAAGCGAACAGGGGGAATATTGAAAGTTTCATCGCAAATAAATTTGAGAATACATCGCTGTGTTTCCATCTCCGGACCACATCACAACACCAGGTATTCCCGTACCTACCAGATGCAACTCTGCTTAGCATCCCATATCTCTTGATGTAAGTTGCATAATTTATGTATGTTGAACTCGTTTCGCACCGTATGTAACTAACCGTGCTAATTGGAGGTGCGGTGCAAGAACAACAATCTAAACACAATAATCAGTTCTCAAGAAATGAGTTTTCAATCTAGATGATTTAAAAGTACAGAGTTCCAGTGGCTTCCCAATATCGGAAGGAAGAGCGTTCCAGACGGCCGCAGAAGCGTATCTGAAAGCGTGCGATGCGCGGACCGTCTTTGTTAGATGGCCAGCCGAAAGCCGCTGCTGCGAGGATGAGGGAGCACACGTGATGATGGTTTATGCTCCTTGATGAGATGAGCGAGGTTTTGGTGGTTCATTTGTGGCAAGCACTTTGTGTGTAATGAGTGCGACCTTTACAATGCATTCGTTCGGCGACCCGAAATTATTAAGAACAATTACTTGGTACGTTTGTCATTTGCGGAATTACGTAGCGCGCAAGCACAAATATCACAGAGTGCGTGTACGTGGTATATTTTTCCATTTTAAGGCAGTGCGAGTTTTTTTTCTAATTTCACTTAAAATAATTTAGTCACGTTTTTTTGACGGCAGCGTTGCCGTAGAAATCTCAAAAGAATGCCAAAACAGTGTGATGCGATGTGAGAAAAAAAAGTTTGGCTGGCTGGCTGGCACACGGGTGCGCAGATGCGCGCGGTCGTGATGTGCGAGGCTATAATGACGTTGCCTGGTTTCACAGACGAGGAGTATTGTCTGTAGGTATGGGGCAATGTTCCCGTGTGGTTTTACCCAATTTAATTATTTGAAACGTGACGCCGGCACGCATGGCCTACTCTCTTTGTATCCGATTGATAGGACGACGTTAAAATGCACCCGCGGAAGCAAACATAATAGGCGGCTGTATCGCGTAAGCCATCGGAAACACTCGAAGTGGCATCCTCTGCTGTTTTGTCGCAAGAATTGTGACCGGGTTAAGCCCCCCGATGGGACATTGCGGAGTCTGCGTTTGCACCCAAAGGCTCCATTGCCACATCCATCTTTAGGCTCTGCAAGCGACAGGCCAAGGATGGGAATTTCAGAGGGCAGATGACTCGTATTTTAATTCGCCACCGTCTCCCCACTCCCGGCCCCTGACAGGTTCACCCGGTCTGAGCGAGACGCGTCGGGAAGAGACGCGCATTGTCCGTGCCGCGTGGCCCCCCGCGTTGATTTCGCTATTGAAATCACCGACGGATATATTTGTCACCAACGTGTTTTGATTTCCTCTTTGTCCTGCACTGCCGGCCACCGGTCCAATGAGTGAAACTGGACCGGTGGCCGGTGGTGTGGAATAGAGGAACAAGTAATGTTTTAACAAGGTACAAAACCTCTTTTTTTCTTCTTTCTTTCATCGATGACGATGGGGGGCTGACTACTGCTGCCCATGAGATTAACGAGGCTGAACGAAGAAGCAGACTACGATGATTTAAGTTAAACAAGCTATTTAGTGGCGACTGCGTTGGCAGTAGCGCACAAGCACACAAATAACACAAAGTGCGTGTACGTAGTATATTGTTCCATTTTAAGGCAGTGTTCGTTTTTTTTCTAATTTCACTGAAGAGAATGTAGCGACGTTGTTTTTTACTGCAGTTTTACCGAGGAAATCCCAAAATGATCAATCTCAAAACAGCTTCATGCGATATGAGAAAAAAAGTTTTGCTGGCTGGTCTCTGGGTGAGTCTATAGATCTGTGTGAGTCGTTGGGACTCTTTGTGAGTCTGTGGGTCTCTGTGTGAGTCGTTGGGACTCTTTGTGAGTCTTTGAGTCTCTGGGTGAGTCTATGGGTCTCTGTGTGAGTCGTTGGGTCTGTGTGAGTCTGCAGGCCTCTGTATGTATGTAGTTGAACTTCTTTCGCATCATACGTAGCCAAGCGTGCTAATCAGAGGCCTCAATGTGTGTCTATTGGTCGCTGCGGGAGTCAATGGGTCTATGCATATGTCTATGAGTCTGTGGCTCTCTAGTCTCTAATCATCCTAGTAGCATCGTTTTTGTCTTTTCTCAAACATATGAGTCTCACCTCCGTGACCTCCAGAATTAGCCTCCCGCACAATCTCCTTCATCGGTGTATCATCAGTATTGTTATTCTACGCAAGCGTCAAAAACCGGGACTTACAATGTCCTGGAAAGTGCAGACTCAAGGACATATTTTTAGTTTTCTTCCACCGAAGACGTAACAGATTAGACAACCACCTCTAAGAGAGAATGATCCCGTGAACACCTGGACAGGTGGCAACCCCCCCACCCGCTGGCCCCCACCCTCCCCTCCAACCCTTCCACCTTCCTCGCCGTGAACTTAAAAGGACACGACCAGCGCCGGATTACCAGCGGCAGTCGTCAGCGGACGCGTCCGAGTGACGCTGCGGCACCTGCCCCGGTCCACCTTGCCTGAGCTGCTCGGGTTATTTATTTTATTTATTTTAATCCCACGTTTCCCGCACTGACTGACGCACACGGAACGTGACGTCGGCCGAGCCAGTGCCGCGCAGCGACGCGTCCCCGCGCGGGCGCACGCACGCACACAAAGACAAAGATCCCCCGTGTAGCGTCAACAGGCTGTTGGGGCAATTGCTGTTAGCGAATAGCACCTATGAAGGTCGGCACGGCACACGAAGGTGGGTGGCCAGCACCACGCCCGACTGCCTTTGTCTCCCCAATGGCGATGTTTACTGCACACTGCACCAGATACTCATTTGAGGCTGAGCCCACGACCGGTTTCAGATGAGCTTCACCGGTGACGACCGGTTGCCGGGTTGGTAGCGCAGCGCGCTAACCGTCGCACTCCCACTCCCCACACACACACACTCACGAGCACGCTCGCACGCACCCGCTCGCACACGCAAGCGAGCTGCAAGGCATGTGCACTCGGCGAGATAATGCGGGCGAGAGCCGTGCTCAAAGAGCGGCGGTTGGGGTCGGGGGAGGGGTGGTGATGGGGTGGAGTGGTGGGGGGGGGACGTCCGTCGAGTGGCCAGCGCGGCGCGAGAGCGTCAATGGTTCACGACACCCTAACACCCTAACACCGCCACGGCCACGATGAGGTCACGAGCGATGAAGAAAAGCACCCTTCGCGCACTGTCGATCGGCTCTGGCGAGTTCTTCTCGCCCCTGCGCTTGAACAGGCGTCTCAAAATACACACAGGACACAGCGTCCTTCCTCCTGTGGCTGACGGTGATGTCGAGCGACAGCCCCGAGTTTACATCGAGGCGGCTGATGAGCCAGGTGATTGCGTCAGGAGCAGCTGTGATGATGAGGCCTCATCCTTGTATTTTGTGAATCGGTGGGGAGATGAGGAAGGGGAGGAGCATTGTGTCTCCATTATTCTACGTCCCATGGTTCTGTTCTGGGTTGTGACCACAGTCTCCCGCACGCTGGCCGGGAGAGAGTTTTACATTTTACACGTGCGCATCATATGTGACCGCATCTGTTGCGGTTTAATCGGCTGTGTGCCCGGCAAGCTGCGTAGAAAACCGAACCCGGGGACCTCTCCTGCGTCTTGTCCGGGTCTCTCGCGAGGCGGAGGTGTTTACTACTTCTTGTTGGCTCCACGTGGCTTTCCAAGCATCACCACCATCATCATCATCCCCAGGGTTGGAGTTGCGATAAACAAGGGATACGTTACCGCTAACTCGGAGCGACCGGGGGTTGTTTCCGCCGTTAATGATTAAACGAGAGAAAATCAAACATCGCCTCCCACTGCAGCGTTCTAGTTGCACCGTCTCGTCCGCGATGTTGCGACCTTTCACCCCGCGTGCCGAGCGCTTCTTGACGAAGTGAAGGGGGTTCTTCCTCCCACCAAAGAATCTCGCCGTACGTGGCGTGGAACGTTGCAAGTGGGAGCGGCGACGCGGCCCAACGGCGGCGCTTCCGCCACCTGTAGCAGAGATCATGGGAACCTCCCTTGCCAGTATCAAATATATAAGAATAGGTTTTACCCTTTCTGGCAATAAAACAGGAGGTGTTAGGATGTTAGAACACCAAACTGAAACCTTTTGCAAAGAATCATGTCTGCATTGGTCACATATACTTGTGGTGAACATGTAAACTAAAAAAACATGCTTTGGTAGTATATGATGATGCATTGTCCCTGAAACTGATTGGTCCACACCAGAGACAGCTTTCTTTAGTGCCTCGTCTCAAACGGTGTTAGACTAGAAGACGCCAAAAGGAAGGCGACTAGCACAAAGACAATGCACACTCAGGACATTGAGAGCTCGGGGTGAGCAGCCACATCATGAGACCTCCCTTGCCAGTATCAAAATATAAGAATAGGTTTTCCCCCTTTTTTCTGGCAACAAAACAGGTGTTAAGATGTTCAAACACCAAACAGAAATCTTTTGCAAGGAATCCCGTTTTTTTTCACGGGACGCCCCCCTGATTGACGTCTTTAAAAACGAGCTGGCAGTTGTTTTCCGGTGTCGTGGTCCAAATGTGCCAACAACATTTTTTATTGATTACCCCCAAATTACTCGATTGGGGATTACACACAGCGGCAATCGTCGTCCCTGCCGGCAGACTAGCACCCGTCTTGACGGGCCTGCGGGAACAAGAAGTTATAAACAGCCAGTGAGAAGGGCTCCCCGTTCACCCGGCGGTGGATAAGCCGCGGCTGCTGGCTCTGGTGTGGCGGGGAGGGTGACGACAACCCCACGTGGTCACCGTGTGGAGTTGTTCCACATCGAGAGGAGCGTTGCTCGGAGGAGCCGGTAGCGGCGTTCGGCGATGACACCACGTTGCTTCCACATTGTGAAGCGCTGCACACTCAGGGCCGTGAGAGGCACTTGGTTGTGGTTATGGTTGTGGTTATTGCTGTGGTTGTGGTTATTGTTGTGGTTGTGGTTATTGCTGTGGTTGTGGTTATGGTTGTGGTTGTGATTATTGCTGTGGTTGTGGTTATGGTTGTGTTTATTTTTGTGGTTGTGGTTATTGCTGTGGTTGTGGTTGTGGTTATTGCTGTGGTTGTGGTTATGGTTGTGGTTGTGGTTATTGCTGTGGTTGTGGTTATGGTTGTGGTTATGGCTTCCGTCCCTCACTGTATATCGTGATGGGTGTTGCCCTTGCACTGCAGGTACCGGAAAAACCTCAAGGCTTTCTACATTGTCCACCCTACGTTCCTCTCAAAGGTGTGCTCATCATTGTCACCACCGTCGTCGTTGTCACCATCTTCGTCCCTAGTAATAACCAGGGTTTCCTGCTGAATCTGAACCCCGCAAACCTCTGCGACAATCGGCAGATGTACAATTGCGGGGTCGTCGATGCTTTTGCAGGATTAGCTTTTGGTTCAATGCGCTGTTGGCTGAAGTTTACATAACACCAAAGTAAATGCATTTCATATTTCAAGCAGTACCCACTACAGTGATTTTGTGAATTATCGCTGTCCAGTCTCACACTCCGATTCAACACACCCCAGGCTGCACCTTGACCATTCACTATAAATCAATTGGATAATTATTGAATCATCGACACGCTGGTGGCATTGAAGTTTAAACTCACGCACCCGGTCTGGTACCCACGCACATCTGTGTACTCGCCGTTCACTATCAACTATTTTTATTTTACCAGGTAAGGCCCACTGAGCTTTTTCAGATTCGACCTGTCTGCAAATAATAGCTCAACGAACTGGCTCATCATGTGGAAATTTATAGCAGCCAAATACTCGTAATGCTTGTTGGTTCTAATGTGGAGAGAGAAACCGGAGGACCCGGAGAAAAATCCACGCGACCACGGGGAGAGACACGCAAACTCCAAATACACGGCAGGCGTCAGGGTCGCGATCAAACCCGTAACCTCCTGCATACCAGGTGAGGGAGTTAACATCTCGCCACCGCGGCACCTGTACCCTCCCTCCCCCAGGTCATGACGTGGTTCTTCACGACGTTCACCGCGTCGGGGCTCAAGGCGAAGGTGCACAGCGTGCAGCGGCTGCAGCAGCTGTTCGCTCACATCCCCCCCGAGCAGATCGACATCCCCCCCTTCGTCCTCGACCACGACCTCCAGGTGACATGGCGCGCTTTGCGGCCATCCGGCTGTCCGTCCGTCTCTCTGACCTTTCGTGTGTCTCCACGTCCGTCCGTCTCTTTGACCTTCTGTGTGTCTCCACGTCCGTTATTCTCTCTGACCTTCCGTGTGTCTCCACGTCCGTCAGTCTCTCTGACCTTCCGTGTGTCTCTGTCCGTCCGTCTCTCTGACCTTCTGTGTGTCTCTGTCCGTCCGTCTCTCTGACCTTCCGTGTGTCTCCACGTCCATCACTCTCTCTGACCTTTCGTCTGTCTCTACGTCCATCCGTCTATCCGTCTGTTTAACCGTCTGTTCATCTCTCTATCCGTCTGTCCATGTCTGTCCATGTCTGTCCATCCGTCTGTCCATCCGTTTGTCCGTCTTTCTCTCTGTCTGCCCGTCACTGCAATTTCTCTGCAGGGGAGGGGGTGGCCGTGGGGGGCTGGGGGGGAGAAGGAAAGTGTGATTATTTTATCGCCGACCGTTTCACAAAAACCACGGGAGCTGCTGCAGTTGGGAACGTTCCATCCATCCAAATCATAGCTCGCGCTGCACGCGGTAAAGGGTTCACCACGGCAGCGCACAATGGAGCCGGCTCGGTTAACTACGTCACGGTTAACTATGGCTTGGTTAACTACGGCGTGGTTGACTTGCTCAGCTACGTCGTGGCTAACGACAGACATGAGCCTGCCACTAACCTGCCCTCGGTGTACGCCCAGTCACGCCTCGTCGAAACTCTCCGAAGCTAAGAGGGGTTTCGAGCGCAGCGAGTAACAACGGATGGGTGGCCGCCACCGGTGCATGCCATGTAAATTAGGGGGCGGGGGGGTGAGGGGTGCCGGTTGCACGTGGCACGACCGTGCCGTGGCCTTTCCACCGCTCGTTGCAGAAGGGTTTGCGGATCGAATCAGAAGGACCGCCCTGGTTAATACTGTCATGTGCAGCGTTTACCAAATTAACACCAATGCGTCGTTGGTGTTATTTTTTCACCCCCCCCCCGCCGCCCCCTAATTTACTTTCTGTGCCGGCGTCACGGTCCGTGTTTAGCAGATAAAAAAATGTACTCGCAGATGACATAATTGGATGGAAATCCCCCGCAACAACATCGACTGTGAATCTATTGCAGACCGCGTGATCGTCTGCGAAGCGAAGCAGCTTCGTGATAATAATAGCCTTGCGCTGGAACATCGACTTGAAATCTCCCCGACGTCCTTGCGCGCTTTGGCCGCGTTGAGTTCGCATCGACGCCCGCGTGACGTTTCTCTCTTCCCGGGAAACGGATCTTCGGGCATGTCGAGCGAAGCGTCAGACACTGCTGCCGAATCGTCGCACGTGCGGCACAACCCAAAAACCCACCGTGGGGGGGGGGGGGGGGGGTTGGGGCTACGCAGCACCACAGCCACGATGACCACACGCACGGTGGAGATCCACCGCTGTGACCTCGGTAGTAGAGAGTGGTACGCCGCGTGAACCCTCTGCTCGCTCGTTCATTACGAGTCGGATGAAGGCAGTGGTCGCTCCATACGCCCCGTTGTGGCTGTGTCCACGCTTCAGGGACGGCTCCCTTTGTCGAATTAAATCTTTCCCACTTTTGTTCTTTCCACTCTCTCCGCAGGCGAACCGCGCGTACTACACAGATGACCCGTCGGGGCACGATCTGTAGACGGATTTGGAGCAACTGGAACCCCGGCGGTAATAACCCCCGTGGCAACAGCGGCGGCGGCGGCCGTCGCGAGCCATCTCCTCCCGCCGGACCCAGCCCAGCGTCGCTCGCACTCCCCGGCCTCTTGTAAACCAACGCGGTTGGGGCTTGGCCCTGACATTGTTGGACCGCGCCGGCCAGCCGGGGGCCCACCCTCCCGTGCCGCGTCAGTTCCATGCGCCCTCTCTCGCCCACCGGGCGTCGCCGATGCGCGCTTGGTCAGCACGTGCGTCGTTTGTTTTGTTTTAGAGAAAATGTCAAGACTCTTCGGGGGGGGAAATTATTCTGGGCGCTGTTGCCGAACCGTTAATGGTTTGTTTGCTCCATTTTAAGGGCTCCGGAGAACCGCCACTGAAAGATTTCGAGAGGCTAATCCGTCCGGCAATCATTGTACCTTCTTTCCCACTTCATTTGCTCCCCACGGTACGTATAAGTGTGTGTGTGTGTTTGAGTGTGGGACTGTTTCTTGCCGCGTGAAAGTTATGCTAGGAAATCGTTGAAGATGTGAAATGAATTGGGGTCGACCGTGAGGAGTAGGCTTCATCACAGCAGTTACGCGGTTGACGATGTGACACGGCCGTTGGTGGCGGCACTGGCAATGATTTGTACACTTGCTGTGCACACCTCTTGTCCAAAGCCGATTCCACGCCTGGGCGATCGGAATCGCGCCCGGAGTTGCGCAACTTCGTCGCCTGCGGCTGCTTTGCCCACTTCTGAGCAAGCAGTTGTACGGCGAGGAAATGAATCGGTGTGTTCGGGATCGTAACTACCGATCAAAGGGGGTCGGCAAATTGTCGCTGCGAATCGCTGAGCGCAGCCGACGCTTGAAAGTCGAGCCTCTCTCTCGTGCGAGCAACCCGAGTTGTGAACACTTGAGTGCATCAAGTGTTACGCAACTGGATCGCTCGGGTGTGGAGCCGGCTTGAGATGAGGCATCGTGAATGGGTCGTGTGCAGGTTTTGGTGAATGAACTACGTGGATTACAAGTTTCCTGGGCAACACTTTCAATGAAGAAACACGTGGAATTATATTGATACAACCCTGCTGCTTATGCACAGACCTGGCACTCTGCAATAAGCTCTTTTTAACGCAAGCAGTTGTGCTCTTTGCACGTACACATATGCATTGTATTTAACAAATAATTTTTTGAGCGGGAAAATCTGGTACCTACTTTGATAGTCTCAAATAAGCTTTTGTGCACTGCGTTCATTGTCACTTTTTCCCCCGATTCTCTCCCAACGAGCTGTGGTTAGCGCGCTGCGCTATAAACCCGGCGACATGCGTTTTATTTTCCGCTCGCGGCCACCACCAGTGACGATTATCTCAATTGGTTCTGGGCCTCCCCTAGGTCTACTCAGCCTCAAATGAGTACCTGGTGCGGTGTGTAAACATCGCCACTGGAGAGACAAAGGTGGCCAGGCGTGGTACTGGCCACCCACCCCCCTCGTGTGCCTTGCCATCCGTCACAGGTGCTCGCTAACAGCACTTTCCCCAACAATCTATTCAAGCGTTACAGGGGGGAGTCTCGGTCTTTTTTTGCGAATTAGTGCGAGTGTGCGTCTGAGCAATGCCAGCGCGCGGTGGCTCATTCACTGCCTTACCATTCAAGTCACCGGGGTTCGATTCCCAGCCGTCGGTGGCAAGTGGTATCTGATCCTCGACTAGTTGTCCTCCCCTAGGTCACCTCCGCCGCAAATAAATAAAGCTGTTATGCTGTATGAATGTCAGCAATGGGGAGACACTGGTGACCGGTCACAGTGCCGATCGCATCACCACCACCACCATCACCACTACCACCACCACCACCACCATCACCACCATCACCACCATCACCACCATCACCACCACCATCACCACTTCGTTTGCAGCAATTTTTAAGAGGTACCCACAAATAGCACCTGTTGTGTCGGATCTCATCAGGCTGAATTGAAGCGGTCTCCGTGTTTGCGCGTGCGTGACCCGATCGTTTCCTGTGCCTGCGGGATTCATGTTGGTTTCGTGCTCGAATTTTATTTACTGAAAAATTCTGGGCGGATCGGCCGCCCTCTCTACGCGGCGGGAAAGGCACACGAGCGGTAAACAGGAGCCCTCATCCCTCCGCCCCCCCACCCCCCGCCTCTCCCCCCCCCCACACACAATCAGAGAGGGTCTCCACTGCACGGCGAGATACATGCAAATAAAGATTGCCTCTTCGGTGCCGCGTACTTTCTCCCGGTGCTGTTGAGACAAAAGCGCACGTTTATTAAATCCCACATATTTCACGGCCTTAATTTACGTCGAACGAGGTCGGGTGTCATTATCTTCATCAATATTACACAAATCGTCAATTGTAATGATAATAAACGAGCGACCACCTTAAATCTTTTTGCCACCGCGACTCTCAAACCTGGCTGACTTCTCGGCAGAGCGCAAAATCTAATTCCCTGACGCACGCCCGCCGGCTCGCTCGCTCGCTCGCTCGTAATGTCTCTTCCGTGGCAATTGGCCACACCAGAGTTGCGCTTCAACAGAACCTGTCTCCCGGTTGGACGGGCGAGGCATGGAAATCAATCGGCACACTTTATCCACGGGCAGCAAGCGGTGAATGTCTTGTGCACGGTCCCGCTAACCCGTAGGTATTAAGTAAAAAAAAATATGTAATTTATTTACCGTTTCCATTGTGACGTTTTTTTCAGTTTTGTTTTACCGCAGCTTGCCGTGCCATGCAGCGGGTACTTTTTTTCTCGTCCTTTTCGTTTTTTTCGTTGGCGGGCGCCGAATGTCGCGGGCGCCCGTGATGTCAATGTGAACCTACGGCAGCGCTGGCAATGCGGGAGAGTGGTGTGCACTGGTGCATCCCGCACGCACACGCACACGCACACACGCAATGAAGCCACGTTGGTCGATGTAAAAAGAACAAATCCTAATCCACGTCATTTATCTGCGGCCGACGGAACTGCGCGCGCGCGCGCGAGTGTGTTTTGGGACCAGAAACGCGAGGTGCGTTTAATTTCGACGTGTTGCGTTTTGTCTTTTTTTACCACGCCGCTCTATAGGAAGCCCTCGCGTCGACCCGTCGCGCCGGGCGATTCGTTTGCGTCGCTTTGACGTCCACGCGCTTGCCCCCCGCGAACTCACGCGGGCGAGAGCAGGCTGGTCAAATATCCGTGAGGAGGCATTCCCTCCCGGCGTCCTCCGCTGTGTACCGCACCCCCCGCGGCCTACGTCGAATATTTCCCAAAATCCGGTTGTGGATTTTACGGATCGGCGTGGTGTTTTTCTGTCCGCAAGCGTCCGCGCGCCGTCCGTCGTCGTCCACCGCTCCGTCCGTCCGTCGGTTGCGCTCGATGTGATCTTGAAGCCCCGTTCTGAAATCTGCTGCACGTGCCCTGGCCTTGGCATTGCTTTCCACCACTCGGTTTTGATTTACCGCCAGCCCTGACGGTTGATTTGTTCCACCACGATTCCCACTTCCACTCTCACCCCCTCCCACCCTCTCGCCCCCCTCCCCTCGTTAATTTGGCACGTCGTCGCTCCATCGATCGACCTCGCGCCCCCCCCCCCCCCCCCCCCCCCAGTGCCGTTGGTGTCGAGGCCGGGGTGTGATGACGAGCGATGTGCGGCTGCCCAACCCCCGGAGCCGGTCGTCCTGACGTGCACCGCAGCGGAGTTTAAAAACCTCGCGAGCAGATGCCGACCACATGTTTTTTGGCGTTCATATTTTAGTTTCTCTAATTATTTTTCACTGTGTCGGTTTATCGCTTTTTTTTGTTACCTCTGTAGGCTTGGGTGTTTATTTTTGGTCCCGGATGCAGAGTTTTACGATGGAGTGCGAATTTCCACTCAGTTCGTTTTCTTAAGGGACCTAAATTCCACGCCGTGTTTGTGTGTAGTGTCGCCAAATTGCACATTCTAGGCGAGTGGTTGAACTTTTAGGATAAATAAATGTCTTTGGTATTATTGTTATTCGTCTTGTGGCACGTTTGCCTGTGAAGGTCCAGAAAAATCACACTTTTGTCTGTGTGTGGGTGTCGGGAGCGATGGCACAGTGGTTAACGCACATGGATAATACTTGTGTGTGTGCGCATGTGCGTGTTTCTGTGATCATATGTGTAGGTGCAGCGGTGGTGTAGCGGTTAGCGCGACGGCCTCCGAACCCGGCAACATAGGTTCGATACCCAGACACGGTTAACATCAATCGCTTTTATCTGAACCAGTATTGGGCCTCGCCTATGTCAGCCTTAAATGAGTATGGTGTGTCAACCTCCGAACCAGGAAGATGAAGGCAGGCTGGGTGTGGTTCTGACCACAACACGCGATTGTGCCGGCCTTCATAGGTGCTCGCTTAACTGCACTTGCCCCAACAACATATGTAGGCTATACAGCGGGGGGAGGGGGATGGGGACATGCGTGAAAAGAGCTTCATAGGTCATCGGAATCTGACAGTTTAAATAAAGATTCTGATTCTGGAATCTTTACTTTTGTGTGCTTCTGTGTGTCCGCGTGTGTGTGTGTGTATATATACTGCATGAGGATCGGTAGTGTAGCGGTCAGCGCGCTGTGCTACGTGACCTGGTGAAAGCGGCAAACACCAGTAGCGATTATCTGAACCGGTCGTGGGCCTCCCCTAAGTCGACTCAGGCTCAAATTGGTGTCTGGTGCAATGTGCAAACATCGCCACTGGGGAGACAAAGGCGGTCGTGCGTGGTGCTGGCCACTCACCCCCTCGTGTACTGTGCCGGCCTTCATAGGCGTTCGCTAACAGCACTTGCCCCAACAGTCCGTTAAGGCGACACGGGGGATCTTGGTGTTTGATGTACACTGCGTTCACATCAGGTGGAGTTGGCCAGTAATCCTCACGGGGTTACGGATGGTCGCGTCCGTCCGTGTTTTATCGCCGGACAGGCGGTGACGGCCGGCTGGCCGCGGTGGCGTGGGGGACGTGCCGGCGAGAGAATGCGGCCCCCCCCCCCCGGCTCCCGCCCCCCCGGTCCCACGCTGTCCTTGCCGGGACGTGCGTCCCCCTCACGGCCCCACCGAGATCGGCAATCACTCGCACGACCTATATTGAAGTGGCGGCAAGAGTCGGAGGGTGCTTTCTTGCCGAGATCTGGTGACGCCGAGATCCGGTGACTCCGAACAAATGCGAGTGACTTGCCGTTTCGTTCTTGTTATAACAATGTAAGTGTGTGTGTGTGTCATCTCGGTCATCTCAGTCAGTTGACCCGTGGCACCCGGGTCTGCCCCTTGACCTACTGCCAGCGGGCGTTCGACACTTCACGTGGCCTCAAGGTGCACATGGCCTGGCACAAGCGTCGTGGTGATTTCACCGCCACTTAGTGTCGAATGGCGGTTGTTGTTGTTGTGTGTTGAACTTCTTTCGCACCGTGCGTAGCCGACCGTGCTAATCGCATGTAACAAGAACGAAAGCCTCACCGAGTTCCAACTCTCTTCTTCAGTAGGGTCCTGCCAACTGCATGCTCCTGTGTGTGTGTGTATGAGATCCCAGTTGAGTAAGTTTGCAATGTTTTCTGCATTTGCATATTGCGTGTCGTGTTCAGCTATGGGTGGGAATTTGAGAACCCGCAGTAAACCCATGGCGAGCATACGAACTGCACGCAGAAAGGCGCCCGGGTCGGGAATTGAACCCCAGGCCCTTGTTGCGGTTAGGCATGAGTTGTCACCACCCTGCGACCTGTCAATTCGAGAATGAAACCGATCCCGTGGAACCGTGTTCATCGGCTCTTTGCGGGTTAACGTTCGCTTGCTTCACACTTTGACACAAAAGTAACGAAAAAACTCAACAAAGTCAGTCTATCTGTAGGCTGCCGGGTTCACAACGCAATGTGCTAACTGCTGCTCCAACGCTCCCCACCCCCACCTCGTGATTGTTGTGGTGCTAAAGCTGTGGACAGCAACCGGTGGGAGGGAGGGGGAGGAGGAGATGGGGGGGACTTTGTTATTTGCGACGCTTTGAGTCACTTTTGCCGGCTCGGTGGGACGCGCGGGCAAGAGTCGGAGCGGACCTTGCGTGGAGACGCGGGGTGAGGTGAACCTGCAGGGGTTAACGCACGCCACCTCCCCCACCCCCTTCCCCGTGCAAGGTGACGCTCACAGCTTGTGACGGTTTGTTTCAGGGGCTGCTAAGTCTAACGTGAAGAGATCTCTGCCGATTGCCTGTGCGGTGGAGTAGGGGAGGGAGGGAGGGATGCACTTTTTTGTGGTTCCGTCAGTAACAATGAGATGTCACGCCAATGCGGTTTACGGGGCTTCACGTGTTGCGTCCGTGTCTTTCCCTGTGATTAACCCGCTCGCTGAAGCTGTGAGCAGGAGGAGGGGTGGAGAGGGGTGTGAGTTGTGTAGCCAGTTGACGTGTAGATACTCTCCCGTCAGCGCGAGTGTAGCTGTCGCCGTGTGATGGGAAGGCACACCCCGAAGCTTGCGTTGTCCTCGGCCGGTTTTGTTTTCCGTCGGTTCCGTACGAAGGTATAAATATGGCAATCACTTCCGGTGCTGCAACCGTCGATCGAATCGCCGGGTGATGAATTGTCTCTTTGCGCTCGGCGATGCGTGCGTCGGATTGCGTGTGCGCGAGCAGGGCCGGATTAAGATTTTGTAGGCGTCGTGAGGCCCCCAGTAATATTTTCAAAAGGAAAACAAAGTTAAAGAAAAATCCATTTTATTTTTACAAGGCGAACAACAAATAAAATTCGGCATTCACAAATAAAATATCTTTTCACTCGCCCCCCACGCCTTAATCCGGCCCTGCGCGCGAGTGTGTGTGTGTAAAGAAAGAAAAAAAGTGATTATTTTCTATCTGTACGTGGGCAATCCTGCAAAATCGTGCAGCCTGAAAAATATGAAAATTTCTCGAAATCACCCCAGTAAGCGCGCGAGAGCTGTCTGAGTGAAGTTAAATGTGTTGGCTTTTCATTTAAAAAAAAATCTTTTAAGAAATAACAGCTCTTAGAATAAATTATTGGTTCGACACTAAAATTATTGCACCATCACCACCATTCCGTTGTGGATGAAAAATATCAGGCGGGAATCGAACCTAGGACCTTTTAGCCATGAGGGAGGAGAGAAACTTGCACACCTACGGTTGGTTCCTCAATGTACACCCACGCTCTCTGCACCAGTGGGTTCCCGATCTCTTGTCAGATCAGTGGCTTTGGGATTAATGTCTATTTGGGGTTTGCGTCTCTCTCTCTTTCTCTCCCACCGTGATCGCGTCGATTTTTCTCCCGGGTCTTCCGTTTTTTCCCCCTCCACATTTCGAATCGACGTGCGTTTTAGAGTATTTGGCTGCTATAAATGTCCAAGCCACTTGGTTGAGATATCATTTTTGTGATAGCCAGGTCGCTTCTAAAAAAAAAAAAACTCCATAGCTAAAGTGGGCCTTACCTGGTAAAATTCTAAACGTGTTTTTATTTAAAATATATAGATATTTTTAGAATGTCGGTGAACCGTTGCACCTGTTCTACCCCTGTGTTGGGGAAACCACTACCGGGGCGGGATGCGCGGGGGAACAGTCTACACGTTGCTCCCCCCACTTGTTAACACTTTTTATTGTCAAAGCCATCGGCACGGCGGCTCCTGGCGGCGGCCACCACCGTAGGACGACGCGGATGGTGGGGATTGTGCGCTCCGTGCGTCACGCGGAGCGTGCGTCCTCGCCGTGAGTGATTGCGTTAACCCGCGGAGCGACACGCTCGCTCGGCACGCGATGAACCACTTCGGTCCCGGGCGTCACCCCGAGCCACCACGCGTGCTGCTGCTGTTTCCACTGCTGCTGTCGTTGTCGCAGCTAGTGCTGCTGCTGCTGCTGCGTGTTCGTGGTGACGCGCGCGTTCTTTCGGGGAAAGCGGCCGTCCCCGAAGTCCTTTGCAAGTAACCCCTTAACTGGTGACGCTGCCGCACTGTAACGGTTCGCAACGCTGGACTTTGCCAATCACAAAGGTCGTCCGCTTCGATGCGAATTTCCCCACGGCGTGACAGCAAGATGCGCCACCCGCTGTCGTAGCGACCGCCGCCGTGATGCCGACGCGATGCCGACACGTGTGCCAGGCACAGCCCTCGTCGTGCGCTCCACTGCTGGACGAGGGCTCCTCCCCCCTACTACGCATCGAGCGTGGCGGGTTGGCGAAGGACCAGCGGAGGGCGGGCGGGCGAGCCGAGGCCCGGGAGCATAGACGTACGGCACAACGGCGGATTGCGCCGTGACGCGTGGTCACCTGTCCGGGCACCGTGGTTGCGCTCTGCGCTCAGCCCCCCACCCCCCGTGTGTGTGTTTGCCGCACTATCTGCGAGGACGGACGATGGGTTGATTCGGCGACGGGGAGGGGGTCGTGAGTTTACCGAACCCTGCTCAGGGTTTCAGCCGCTGGGGAGCACTTCTGTAAATGTTTTGCCGTAACAAGTTTTTTTTTTTTGCTCCGATGTGAAATGTGAACGCCCTCATTCTCCCGACTCCTCACCCTCCCCCCACCACCCCCCCCGCCCTCCCCGACTTTGTGATTTCCTTTTGCTGTTTATCGAACTGATTAAAACAATGCAAATAAACTTGTCTTTTTTTTTACCTTCACCTCGTCTCGTTGGCGTTCCACTACGGGCATGTTGCGATCGATGTTCGGTTGCGTTAGTACAGGATTTGTCACTTTACAGGGGTTATTTTATGAATCTAGATCAGCCGGGGGTGCCGTGGTGGTGAGATGTTATCTCCCTCGCCTGACATGCAGGAGGTCGTGGGTTCGATCTCAACCCTGGCACCTGCATATTTGGAGTTTGCGTGTTCTCGCCGTAGTCTCTTTACTTATGCTATGATACACTTAGACGACTAAACTATAAAAATATAACTAAATTCAAGATGGCAAATAGTTTTAATATAAACTTTTTTTTACGGGGGTCTGCGCTTAACAATGCGCGTCACCTTTGAAAATGTTCGTAAATTTTTGAATCGCGATGCTCGCACTCTGCCGTGGCCTCTTGCGAATGAAGTTACGCGGTTTTGTAACGGCCGCCGTGAAGTGTACGGACCGCGGTATTTTTCATGGTTCCTTGGGAACGTGCGCGCTCGTCCCGAGGGCTGCCACGGCACGATCCCGGAAGGTTTGTATCGGGCACTTGAGTCGGGGGGGGGGGGGGGCGGTACATTGCTAACCGGGGGGCGAGCGCTGGGTTCGAGCCGCGAATCGTCGAACGCGCCGAAACCGCTGGGTCTCGTCGCACGACCTGCCCATTCGGGCTGCTGCCTCGCGACGGGGAAATTGTGTACGGGGTGCTTAAACAAAAATGAAAAATTAAATTTAACACGTCTGAGAATTTGCAACAACACCACCAGGAATGTGCTGCCATCCGGGCTCTGGAGAACCACCTGGAGATGCTTTCCAGGCACGCGTTGATACTGATGGCGAACAACTATGGGGACCTCATTTGCCAGTAAAAATATGATAATTGGTTCTTTACCCTTCTATCTGGCAACAAAACTGACACCTTTTTACAAGGAGTCATGTTTGCATAGACCGCAATACCTGCAGTCATAAATACAAACAAAAGACATAACTCTTCAAGGACAGTGCACATTATCAGAGTTATGTCTTGTTTGTATTTATGACTGCAGGTATTGCGGTCTATGCAAACATGACTCCTTGTAAAAAGATGGCGAACATGTTGAGACTCGGACTTTTAGAAGTTATTAACATTACATTTGTTAGAATTGTAACATTACATTAGTTACGCAGTGTATTATCCGTAATTTTTCCATTAATCACGATAGCCCCATGTAAGTGTTAGCATTTTTTTTGAAGCGTGCTGTACAATGGGCTCGTCAGAGAAAGGAGAGGGCAGAGAGATTAACACAGCTGGAGGATTGCACTTTACAGCGTGGGCCCCGTGAATTGGCGGCAGTGTTGCGCCGAGTAAATCTACCGACGGGAGACCTTCATAGTTTAGCTCAGGGGTCGGCAACCAAAATAACAAGAAGAGCCATTTCTTTCCAATTCGGTACAAAATTCAGTATTTCAAGAGCCGCAATGCATCTGAGTACATACGTACTCATCGTCAAGAAGCAGCCCGTAAAAAGCCGCATGCGGCTCCGGAGCCGTAGGTTGCCGACCCCTGGTTTAGCTGCATGTTAATAATGTATGTGGGTGGCGAGGGTGGCGCAGTGGTGACGCAGCAAGAAGGTCACCGGCTTCGACTCCCCCCCTATTCCGGTTGCCTTTCTGCGGTGAAGTTTATTTGAGTTTAACACGTAGGCTTTCGCGACCAATGTTATTCATAATCAACAATTTTTGGGTTTAGATCGCGTTTATTTATAAATGTGTCGTAACCCTCCACCACCCGACACGGCCAATCAGTAAAAATGTGTCACGTTGACAAAGACAAATAGTTCACTGCTTTAGCCCACCGGTGTGTTGAAGCAACAACATTTACAATTTGAGTACGACGTTTCGCTGGTAATTGCAATCAGCATCATCGGGCAATTCGCCAGAATGGTGAGGCTCTCCTGTGTCTCCCGTTCTTATATAGAGCAGCAGCAGGGTGACGTCATCATTAACTCATTAACTCATCAGGTGCAAAGATTCAAGGGGGGAGTGATTGTAATTATATACTAGATTAGTAATCAGCGCATTTTTCGTCCTGTTCGCTGCGTCGGTTTCCTCCCAGAGCTCAAAACATAACAAGAAACTCGCAACGTGTCACGGGCATTGGCCAAAAACATCTCAATGCTCAAAAAAAAAATTGTAACCTCCAAATGACTCTCTTGGGATTGCACACCGCAGCAGCTACATCGCTCCTGTCCTGTGAAAACTTCGGTGCAGGACCCTCTTGACAAAGAGTCTTTGAGACTACTCGGCGAGGCTTTCCGGTCAATAATAACAACAGCAACGTTCGTTTCGCTGTTCAGACTCAACATTATTTACCCCGTCGAGGTGTTGAATCTACCCCGGGCTCACGAACTTAAGTAGGCGTTTAATAATCCACGCAGCCACCCGCATGCTAACCGATTCCATCGCTCCATCTCCTAAGTTGGCTGATCACGTGATAACCTAGGACCTAGGTTATGTCAGAGTTACGCGTTCAGAAATGTGCCCAGGAAACACATTCCTGCGGAGGGAGCTGGTAGGAACGTTGGGTTGCCCGGTCAATTGCCAGGGTCAACGGCGGCGTGGTGTATTCCGCAAATATGGCCGACTGTGAGGGCGGGCACAAGCCGGCGTGAGTAGGTTAAACGTTGAGTTTTATAAGGGCACCACGGGGTGACCAGCCCCACCCAGCCCCACCCTCCCCACCCAGCCCCTCCCCACCCACCCAGCCCCTCCCCAACCTCCCCACCCAGCCTCTCCCCACCCTCCCCTCCCCACCCAGCCCTTCCCTCCCCACCCAGCCCCTCACTGCACGACGGACACAATAATCCCTGTGGGCTGGTGTAACCAGGAGGTTCCTACCAGTATAACAATGTGCCCTCTGCCCATCTCCTGCTGATCAAACGCCTTCCCACCATGTGTCAGTAACGGGGCTTTGTTTGGCCATACTTCGCCACGCCGGTCAGTGCAGCTTCTGGACGGAGGCAGACGAGGACTGGGTCAGGTATCACTCGCCACTGATGTTAGCCGTGTTCGGAAATCGAACTCGGGTTAGCTATATCCGTGTCGCAGTGCGTGAACCACTGTGCCACCCACTGCTGCTGGTCACGTGCAATTGGATTCATTTTGTCTTATATATTTATTTTACTTTTTACAGTGCAGAATGGTCCGTGGAAGGCGATACTACAAAACGACTTCTCAGACGCTTTACAGTGACCTCTCGTCAATCTCAGTTGGCTCCACCTTTCCTAAAACGCCCGAACGAGAGCGATGTTGATCACATGGCACTCGAACCGAGTTTGATATTGTTTTTGTTTCGTGTGCGATGAAGAAGGGCAATTGCCCGAAACGTCGTCTATTATCTGTTTCGAATTTGGTGTAGTTATTTGTGCTCGTGCACCCGTGCCAACGCAACAGCATCACCAAGTAATGTCTTGTTATTTTCACAGACCCTGACCAGTGTAACGCACACAATGCTGTCACGGCCATTGGGTTTGGTTTAGAGTACAGGGTGAGCCAGATTGTATTGTGACCGCCATATAATTCCGTAAAACTTCCTTTTTTTAAAAGTACATTTTATTTAAAACTAAAATTTATATTAAAATTACAAATATGTGCGGGATCAATTAATTTGTGGGAGGGGGGGTGTCACAAGACATTTGGACCGCCCAGTACAGTACTGTAACAGGCTTTCGCAAACTCCAGTCCTCGCGAGCTATCCACCCACCACTCTCCTTCGTCTCTCCGCCTTTACCAACTTACTCCGCCATTCGAAATGCGCAGCGCAAATTAACTCGGTGCGCGCCGCACGCACCCGATGCTTGTTAAGACACTTCCCACGTGACGCGCTAAGCCAGGCATGTCCAAAGTCCGGCCCGCGGGCCAATTACGGCCCGCGGGCAGATTTCATACGGCCGCAGCTTCGGTCTTATAACGTGTTATTAATGGCTCGCTAGCTCTGTCAGAATAAATACATCATAAAACGCATGGAAATTTAAGGTATTCTATACAGTTTGTTCAATGTTATCTGACTGAATGAAAGGCAGAATTGCGTTTTTAGAGTTGTTCCCGTCTGCCTGAGTGGCTTATATTTGGTTACATTGTCATTTGAAAAATGAAGGTAATTGTGACAATGAAAATTGTTTTATCACAGTGTGTATTTCCACGTAACTTTTGTGGTTAAAACAATGTCAGAAGGAACTATTGGCCCCCGGGCATCTTCACTTTATCAAATGTGGCCCGATTTTGCAAAAAGTTTGGACACCCCTGCGGTAAGCAATCGACGAACGCTCGCTCGCGTCAAGAGTGGGACCGCGCGCGTGACGCACAACCGAGAGAATCAATGTATTCGTTTGAGATTCGGAGTAAAATTGAGATCTTGTGATTTCATTGCTTAGCGCGGCCACGTGGAACTGTGTTGTGTTTACCGGCAAATGATCGTGCGCGCGTGGAACGAGTTCATTTTAGTTAGACTGATGGCCTTAATCTAAGTTGTCTTGTGGTTGTTGTTGTTGTTTGACTTGCATCCCACTGGGATGTTTGCACACAGCGTTGGTGTACGGTGTTTTTTTATGCAATATTTTGCTGTCTTTTCTTGGATTTTCTGTTTGCACTTAGTCACATATTCCCTTTAAGATGTTTTTTGTTCATGTTTTTTGTTTGTTGCGGTTGCACCCGATTCAAGAGCCGAATGGCTCACAGGGCTACACCTAATACATGCACTTGAACATTTGTATTTGGAGGTCTGTTAAGAAAAAAGTTTAATAGCTCATCGGATTCCTTTCAGTGTCAATACAGAGTCTGAATGGGGTGGGTAGAGGGGGGGGCGGGAGTAAATTGGCACGGGCGTTGGTGGGTGGTAGGTGGGGCCGCTAGCACTGGAGTTTGGGAAAACCCTGGCTCAGAGAACCCTTAGCCCAGAAAACTCGGCCACGTGCATTTGTGTCATCGTCAGCCGCGTGGCTTCCCCTTGCTGTTGAATCGTTTTTTTTTTTGGCGAACGTTCAGGGTGTAGGCTTCGCTCGCGGTCGTGTCGGCTTCACCTTTCCTGTGTCCAGCTTCGGACGGAGCGAGACACTGGGACGGGCTTGCGGCCAAGGGCATCAGCGACACGGCGCAAACAACGAGTCGACTCCCCCCCCCATCCCCCACCCCCCAAGCTACCGGTTCATTTGTTTTGTTTTTTGTCGAGGCCACTCTCTTTAAGTGAGGGCTCCCTGTTTGCGTTCCACCTCCTTTGCTTCCTTACGCACCCCCCCCGTCCACCGCATCATAACATTGCTAGCTCTCGAAGTGGAGGAAGAGGGAGGGAGGAGGGAGGGAGGCAGGCAGGGAGGGTGCGACACGGCAAGTCTTTTCGAACGTTCTTTCCTCCCGTGTTGCTTGCACCCAGCCGAGGCCACGCTCGCAACGCGTTTATCAAGCTCCACACGCGTGCGAGCAGCAGCGAGTGCGTCATGACCTGGGTAAAGAGAAGAGAAGTCACAGATTCCCCCCCCCCCACAACCTCCCACAACCCCCCACAACCCCCCACCGCCTATCATCCGCTGCCCAAACAACGATTGCTCAACCACTGTTGACTACAGCCCTGAGCCGTTGCCGGAAATTCCACATTCCCGTCGTATGGACGAGCAGCTCGTCCACATTATTCGCACCCTTTGGTTGGTTTTGCATGCCACGTTCGGCATGATGACGCATGTCGTGGTGTCATTGCGGTGTCGAAAAACACGTGGTACAACATGGAAACATGATGTCATATGTCACGACGTAATGTCGAGCTAAACACGTAATTTTCGGTGCGATTTCTAAATTGCACAAATTTGCATCGCCGATGTCGGCACACAATGGCCTACTCTTTTCGAATGATGTCACGTGATTGTTTTATAATCCACTGTATGTACGCACGTTGGACTTCTTTCGCACCGTACGAACGCCAACCACGCGAATCGGAGGTGCGGGGGAATGACGACAACCTGAGCACAAAAAGCAATTCTTAAGAAATTACTTTTAGTTTTTATTGTTTACGGTCAACACCACACCGCGGTATTAACTAGGGGCGGCTCGCTGGGTTAGAACCGCAAACTTCTGCAACGAAGGACGAGCGTTATCCGGCTGTGCCACTTCACTGCCCCCGAAATAAACTCGTGGTAATCTTAAAGCTTTTACAGAATCGACCGCAGAAGCGTCTGATCGGCGAACATCAAATGTTAAACCCGTAATCGTACAAAAAAACGCCGGTGATGTATAGGAAATATCTATCATTGTAAACTTTTCGGGGGGAAAAAAATCTACTTTAAACCAAGAAGATAGGGCGAAACACTAGTTACCTCTTTTCAGCGAGGTCAAATGTATTCTTACGCTTACTTAAGGCCCCACAGAATCACTAATAATACTATTACGATTCTTAATTCATACGTTTTGGGTGAGATCATCGTGTAGGTATAATGTCAATTCTTAACTCGAGACCTCCACCCAACAGAGCTAATCAAATCAAGTTGCCACGTGGGCATCTACGCCAATTTTTCTTTTTTTCAGAAAAATCACGGAGGAATGTTGAAGGGCGAGCATAATTTGACACATTTTACAAATTCGTAAAAAATATATCAATTGGCATATTTGCCTGTGACGTGACAACTCGATTTTATTGGCTGTGTCGAGTGGTGGAGGGCTTAAGAGTTAAAACATTGACATCATACCCACTACACGAAGATCGAACCCAAAGTTAACCAATTGTGAATGATATTGGTTGTGAAAGCATACGTATAAATGACGTGATACTAATAGTCTTATAATATAATTATCCAGTAAAGCCTCGCTGAGTCTCAAGACTATCTTTCAGGCGTATGCTGTCACATTGAGATGCTGGACCATGAATCCTCTCGGTAGTGAAGAGTCTGGCTTCGTGTTGGAGGAGGAAACCCGCCACGCGATCAAGAGAGCGAGGGGAGGGGGGGTAGCGTATAAAGCCCAAAAGATGGATTCAATATTCCATCGTTATACATTGGGATGTTTGACCCAAGTCTATTATGAATGAGCTTGGCTTCGTGTGGGAGACAAGCTACTGGACATCTGTGAATACAAGCTTTGTAGCTCATCGGATTCCTCCAATATAAATACTTCTTCTGATAAAGCTGAGCATGGACCGGTCCACTCTTTAGTTCTTTCTGTTCTGCCCGCGTGATAAATCCCACAGCCCGCCGTGTTTTTGTGAGTCTCACGAATCTGTACGTGATCCGTCAATCATTGCCTCCAAAGCGCTGGATCACAGCTGTTCCACCGCCACCACCGCCACCGCCACCACCACCGCCGCCACCACCACCGCCACCACCACCGCCACCACCACCGCAACAAACAACGCGCTGCCGGGAGGACTCGCGCAGGAATCGAACTGTCCACTCCACGTTCGGGGCCTCGACATTAGAGCTGGAACCAACGAATTGATGAAGTCGAGAAATCTAAACTACAAATCGCGATCGACTAATTTTTTGTGTGGTGGTGGTTTGATTAACTGGTGTCTCAAACAACAACACCTCACCCAGCCCCACCCTCCCACCCCCCACCCAGCCCCACCCTCCACACCCAGCCCCTCCCCACCCAGCCCCTCCCCACCCTCCCCTCTCCACCCAGCCCCACCCCTCCCATTTTTGGATGCACGACGGACGGGCGGACAGAATAATCCCGTGGGCTGGTGTAACCAGGAGGTTCCTACCAGTAAAAAAATAAGATTTCTCCACTCAGAAGTCAACACGAGTACTGTTATGAGATGTCATAAACTGGGAGCAAGCTCGCTCCGCTGACTGCCAGCCACACTCGGAAACAAAACACAAAAGATCCCCCCCGTGTAGGCGACGCAGACTGTTGGGGCAAGTGCTGTTAGCGAGCGCCTATGAAGGCCGCACGAAGGGGAGGTGGTGTTGCCAGTAACGCGCCCGGCCGCCTTTGTCTTCCCGCTTGCGACGTTTACACAGGCTGAGTAAACCTAGGGGATAGTGCCCCGGGACCGCTTAAAATGTTCGTTGGCTGTGAGCGGGAATCGAACTCCGGTGGCCGGGTTCGCAGTGCAAGTGCGGTAACTCGTGCGCCACCGCTCCCAACCCACGTGCGCGCACACCCCAACGCACACCCCAACGCACACCCCAACCCACACCCCAACGCACACCCCAACCACCCCATCCATCCACGTGCATTGAGTCGGCGACCCTCGATACGGGGAAGTGCAGCCCAAAGCTGAAGGGTAAACGAGTCGGACTTGCCCGTGTCACGTGAGTGGTATTCCGTCGCGCCTTATAATAAAGCTATCACCGTCAGTCCACTGCTGGATGAAGGCATCTCTAAGCCACCACCACCACCGTCAGCCTTGGCCAATCCACTGCTGGGTGAAGGCCGACTCCATGCCACCACCACCGTCAGCCTTGGTGAATCCACGACTGGGTGAAGGCATCTCTAAGCTACCACCATCGTCAGCCTTGGCCAATCCACGACTGGGTGAAGGCCGACTCCATGCCACCACCATCGTCAGCCTTGGTGAATCCACTACTGGGTGAAGGCCGACTCCATGCCACCACCATCGTCAGCCTTGGTGAATCCACGACTGGGTGAAGGCCGACTCCATGCCACCACCATCGTCAGCCTTGGTGATTCCACGACTGGGTGAAGGCCGACTCCATGCCACCACCATCGTCAGCCTTGGTGAATCCACTACTGGGTGAAGGCCGACTCCATGCCACCACCATCGTCAGCCTTGGTGAATCCACGACTGGGTGAAGGCCGACTCCATGCCACCACCATCGTCAGCCTTGGTGAATCCACTACTGGGTGAAGGCCGACTCCATGCCACCACCATCGTCAGCCTTGGCTGATCTACTGCTGGATGAAGGCCGACTCCATGCCACCAATCATCGTCAGCCTTGGTGAATCCACAACTGGGTGAAGTCCTCTCTCAAGCTCTTACCATCCCGCACGATCCTGCCATGTAACAATCACGATCTTTATTCATACCGGAGGAATCCGATGAGCTATGAAGCTATTTTTCTACAGATCTAATTTCATCGCTCCATCTCCTTCGGTTGATCGACTCTCTCTCCGACGCGTTCCAAATCACGAGCTGCACAATTCTCTCCCATCCCAGAAACAAAAAAATTCGTCCTCTTCTGCCCTCGTCCGCCCGTCGAAGATGGAGTTGTAAGTTCGCGTGTGCATCGTCCCAATTTGCCGTGCCCCTGCGGGGTAGCTCTATCCCCCCGCTCCCGTTCAGTGGCAGATCCAAAGGGGGAGGGGGTGGGTGGGTGGGTGGGGTAGATCGCCCCCCACCTCATCATCTCGTTGAGACCCCAAAATGTATATTGTATTGATACTTCGTGGCTATATATCACACGTGAATTGTATTATTTTTTATGTCGGGCGCGAGAAATAGGGCCCCTGCGAGCAGTGGCGTGAGTGAGAAATTGCAGGGCTGCGCCTAGAACCTCCCCAAGCGCGTCACTGCCAAGCACGGATGAGTGAATTCGGCGTTGTTCGCGATCTCAGTGTTGCGGGTGTCACATTGCGTGGCGCGTGCGTGTGTGTAGTGTTTAAAGGGCGCACCTTTTAAGCTTAAACAGGAACACATAATGACACGATTGTTGTGATTTCCCTCCGCCGTTGTCTGTTTTGCGGAGCTCCGACGAGGCTGTCAACATTTTGCATCCACGAGGCGACGATGATGAGTCAGTCGCTCATCCACACACAACACCCCACACACCCCACACCCCCCCCGGTGCAATTTGAGGCAATTAACTTCGAGTGCTCGGGAGTTGGTACCCACCCCGGCGCTGACGCAGATCATAGCCCTCCATCTGTACCCTGCTATTTAAACATACTGCCTCCCATTCATTAAACATTCGCCCCGCTAATGTATGTGTGCGTAGAGGGAAAAAAATGCGCTTTTTGTGTGTGTGTGTGTTTGCAATGCGTGACTCATGGCATCTTTATTATAAAAGCGTCGGCGTTCGGTGTGTCCGTTGTTAACTAAATTAGAAGAGAGCCTTTCCGGAGGCTTGAATCAAAAAGTTATAGACCCCCCCTTCCACACCAGATGTGGGAATCAATAATTGATCCAACAGGTTTACAAACATTAAAGCCGCCACGGCACGCGAGGGGGGTGGGTGGCCAGCACAACGCCCGACCGCCTTTGTCTCCCCAGTGGCGATATTTTACACACCGCACCGGGTACCCCATTTGAGGCTGAGTCGACCTAGGGTAGGCGCAGGACCGGTTCAGATAATCGTCACCGGTGTTGGCCGTGAGCGGGGATCGAAGTCGGGCACCCGGGTTCGTAGCGCAGCGTAGCGCTAACCACTACACCGCTGCTCCCTCCATAGAACAAAAGTAAACACACGCACGCCTGTGAACATACGTTCGATTGAAATTACCAAGGAATGGAACTTCCTCCAACGGAGAGACGGAGCGATGAAATCCGTTCCTTGTCACAGGTGCAGGGTGGTGCTCACAGCACTTGCCCCAAAGTTCTGTTACGGCTATACAGGGGTTCTTTGTTGTTGCATTGCAGGGTCGTGAGAGGTGGTGGAAAGTGGAGGGGAAGGGGAGGGGGTGATTTCCCCCACCGCCCCCTCGACCCTCCACGAGACCCCGAAAATTGGTATTTTATTGATATTTACCACATATAATGTATTGATTATATTTTATGGATGTAAGGGCCCTATTTAAAAAATATATATTTCAGGAATACCCCCCCCCCCACTCCGTCCCCCCTCCCTCCGTCCCCTCTCTCTCCCATCCTTCGGGAAGTTTCTAGATCCATCTCTGAGTGGCAGCGGTGGATTGGGGAGGCCTTCAGCCATCAGTGGATCGACCATGGCTGATGATGAATTGCAACGTTGATTCATAACACCTGTTAATAATACCCTTCGTGGACAGTGATAATTATTTCCATGCGTCAGAATATTCGTAAATCCACTGCTGGATGAGGGCCTCCCTATTGCAGTCGCTGGTCACGTGGGGGCGTTATCTGACCATACTTCACCACGTGGGTCAGCTCGGGTTAGTGAAGGCGGAACAGCATAGACGTAGGAGCATCGAAGTACAGTCCAACAACGGCTTTTTTATGCACAGCCCACAATTATGTCGGCTTGCATTAACATCCATTGTTGTACCGTACTTCCATGCCCCCAAAAAGAGCCGTGCCTAGGGTACGGCGAACCGTGGGCGACTGCCCCGGGCCCCGTGCTTTGGGGGGGGGGGGGGTATCCCACAACCTTTCTATGGACGGTCCTGCCCCCAAGTCAAATGTGCCACTCCTTCAACCAGCACTAACCAGCACTAACTAGCACTAACCGGGGTGCTGAGATGTGGTCTGGTCAAATAGATCCCTCCTATGGATCTACACGACAGTGGCAAGGTCCTGGCTCCATCCAGCAGTGGACTGAGCAAACGGGCTGCTGCATGCTACGCGTCCTATTGTTGACGTGTGTTTTGGTTGACGTTTCTGTTGTTGTTGTTTTTCCGGCGCACGGGAGCCGTAAACGATATGCGTGACTCATGGAATTTAACAAGAGGCAATAGTGGTGGGCATTTTAATACACGTGATGTTCTTTGGATATTTCGGGAAAGCCACGTAGATATTAAAAAATAATCAAAATAATAACAATATCACGACGTTTCGATCGCAACACAAGCAATCGTCTTCAGATGAAAAAAAATATATATCAAGTTAAATTTATATTTTTTGGAGAGGCCAGAAATAAAATGAGATATTTTTTTTCTTCCAAAATAGCAAAGCGGAGAAACAAAACGTGCGGCAACGATGCAAAATAGAAAATTGTGAACACATACACACACACAGCGGCTAATTAGGCAGCTAACGGCGCCCGCGTGCTAGTTTGGTCACGTTGTTGATAATTACTATCATTTATATTCTTACGACGCTGGTTTATCCAGGAAAAAAACAGAATGTATTTATACTCGAGGAATCCGATGAGCTATGAAGCTTTTTTTTGTTCACAGCTATTTCCACGTAAGTCTCGCTGGGTCTCAAGGCTCTTTCTGGTCAGGGATGTTCCTGCCCAGTTGAGTAGCGGTAGGGGGCGATGTTTGCCGCTGTGTCTGTGATTCCAATTGAGTGATTTGCAGGTACATTTTTTTTCGTCTGTGTGTTAGGCATTGGTGATGCTTGGACTAATACCGGTTTACACGTCGTGTGTCATTTGCTATTTGCTCGGTTGTTTTACATCGTAATGGTGTTTATGGAAGGATCAGAGGGATCAAAGAGTTTATGTAACAAACACTGACGAATAACGTGAGCGAACATTTACAATTCTGCAACCTCCCTCCCTCCCCGCCCTCCACCCACCCACCCCAAATTCAATTCCTGATTAAGCTCCCAGCACGTGGAACGAAACGTCTAACATGAAGCCGGACAACAGCTGTGGTGGTGCTGGTGGTGGTGGTGGTGCTGGTAGTGCTGGTGGTGGTGGTGGTGCTGGTGGTGGTGCTGTTGGTGGTGGTGCTGGTGGTGGTGCTGGTGGTGGTGGTGCTGGTGGTGGTGCTGGTGGTGGTGCTGGTAGTGCTGGTGGTGGTGCTGGTAGCGCTGGTGGTGGTGGTGGTGCTGGTGGTAGTGCTGTTGGTGGTGGTGCTGGTGGTGGTGCTGGTGGTGGTGCTGGTGGTGGTGCTTGTGGTGGTGCTGGTGGTGCTGGTGGTAGTGGTGGTGATGGTGCTGGTGGTGCTGGTGGTCGTGCTGCTGGTGGTGCTGGTGGTGGTGCTGGTGGTGGTGCTGGTGGTGCTGGTGGTGCTGGTGGTGGTGTTGGTAGTGCTGGTGGTGGTGGTGGTGGTGCTGGTGGTGCTGTTGGTGGTGGTGCTGGTGGTGGTGCTGGTGGTGGTGCTGCTGGTGGTGCTGGTGGTGGTGCTGGTAGTGCTGGTGGTGGTAGTGGTGCTGGTGGTAGTGCTGTTGGTGGTGGTGCTGGTGGTGGTGCTGGTGGTGGTGCTGGTGGTGCTTGTGGTGGTGCTGGTGGTGCTGGTGGTGGTGGTAGTGGTGGTGATGGTGCTGGTGGTGCTGGTGGTGGTGCTGCTGGTGGTGCTGGTGGTGGTGGTGCTGGTGGTGCTGGTGGTGCTGGTGGTGATGGTGCTGGTGGTGCTGGTGGTGGTGCTGCTGGTGGTGCTGGTGGTGGTGGTGGTGGTGGTGCTGGTGGTGGTGGTGCTGGTGGTGGTGGTGGTGCTGGTGGTGTTGGTGGTGGTGCTGGTGGTAGTGCTGGTGGTGTTGGTGCTGGTGGTGCTGGTGGTGGTGCTGGTGGTGCTAGTGGTGGTGCTGGTGACGGCGTCACTCGCCACTGACGTGAGCCGAGCAAGGAATAGACGTCGGGGCCGCCACCTGTTCGATCTCGATGCAGTCGCCGTTTGCGCTTCGTGTGTTTTTCTCCTTGCGTGCTCCCGCTGTGGTGAATGTGGCGGCCTCTAGCGGCTGCTGGGAGGGGGGGGGGTCGAACCCAATAATCGATCCACATACGCAACCGGCACTCACCAATGTGTCCAAGTGATGGTGACGACGACGATGATGATGCTGATGGTGACGATGCTGATGATGATGCTGATGATGACGATGATGATGATGCTGATGATGGTGACGATGCTGATGATGATGCTGATGGTGACGATGATGATGCTGATGGTGACGATGATGATGCTGATGGTGACGATGATGATGATGACGATGATGATGGTGATGATGGTGACGATGATGCTGATGACGATGATGCTGATGATGATGCTGATGGTGACGATGATGATACTGATGGTGACGATGATGATGCTGATGGTGACGATGATGATGATGGTGATGATGGTGACGATGATGCTGATGGTGATGATGCTGATGATGATGCTGATGGTGACGATGCTGATGATGATGCTGATGGTGATGATGCTGATGGTGACGATGATGGTGATGATGCTGATGGTGATGCTGCTGATGGTGATGGTGATGCTGCTGATGGTGATGATGATGCTGATGGTAATGATGGTGATGCTGCTGATGGTGATGATGATGCTGATGGTGACGATGATGCTGATGATGTATGTTTACCCCGAGCTCGCAGCACGGACCCGTGCGTACAGAGTTGGGGGCGGGTGGGGGAGGGGTTGCGCGGGGGGGGGGCGAGATGCGCTTCAGTGACGTCATTGAGGGGGAGCCACGCGTCCTGTCGAGAGGCGGGGCGGGGGTGATCGTCGCTGTGGACAGAGGGGAGGGGGGTGGACAGAGGGGAGGGGGGTGGACAGAGGGGAGGGGGGGGTGGAAAGCGAGAGGGAGAGAGAGGATGGGGTTGTGGCCTGCAGAGGAGGAGGTTGTGGCTGGAGAGAGACTGGAGGAGGTTGTGGATAGCGAGAGAGGAAAGATGTTGTGGCTGGAGAGAGAGGCATGGATACGAGGTTGTGGCTGCAAAGGGACGGCGGGAGGAGGCGATTGTGGCTGGAGAGAGATAGAAGGAAGTGGGTGGCTGTAGAGAGGAAAGATTTTGTGGCTGGAGAGAGACAGGAGGAGGTTGTGGATAGCGAGAGAGGAAAGATGTTGTGGCTGAAGAGAGGCAGGGATACGAGGTTGTGGCTGCAAAGGGACGGCGGGAAAGAGGAGATTGTGGCTGGAGAGAAATAGAAGGGGGTGGGTGGCTGTAGAGAGGAAAGATGTTGTGGCTGTAGAGAGGAAAGATGTTGTGGCTGGAGAGAGACAGGAGGAGGTTGTGGCTGAGAGAGAGAGAGAGGAGGCGGTTGTGGCTGGAGAGAGGGAGGGGATGGGAGTTCGACTCGCTCTCTCACTCTGCGCACACACGGGTGGACAGCCGGGGCGGGCTGGGTGGCGGGGTGGGTGGGTGGTGGTGGTGTGCGTATTGGTGGGGGTGAGCGGGCATGCCGGAATGAACTGGGCTGGGCTTGCTATGGGAGGTTGGGCTACGTTACAGCAGCAATGCATGCGGGCGTTGGTGCATGAGTGGTGGTGGTGGGGGGGGGAGAGATGAGTTGGGGGGGGGAGGAGGAGTGGGGGGGGCGTGACGTGCGCACCACGTTATCGGGGCAGCCCAACGCGGCTCGTGCTGCGGTGATTCTATTTGAGCTGCGAGCGAGGCGACGAGCTGGGCAGTCGGTGGGCGAGTCGAGATCACGCGGCACGGAGAGAGAGACAGCGAGAGAGACAGAGAGAGAGAGAAGCAGCAGAGAGAGACCAAGCCGCGCGCAGTGGCTGGAGCGAGGTGGTGAGGTTATCGAAGGGGACATTACCGCAACCTTCTTTGCTTTGATCGGCACTCGAATCATCTTGGTCGTCTTGCAGCACCACCGTCGTCTGCAAAGTCGTCGTCGTCGTCATCCACCACCACCACTCCTCCGGCGTCTGAGACCCACGGATGTGTTGCCGTGGGAAGCTCTCGGTGAAGAGTGTCCCGTGCTCCGTTCGCAGAAGCAACAGCGGCTGCTGATTTATCTCCGAAGCCTCAAGAGCTGAGCGGAAGACTCAACGTTTGTTTATTTTCTTTGCAAACATATTCGAGATATACTAGCCCAAGCATTTGTAGTTGAAAAGTAGACCTCGTGCGTTTTTTTGTTATTTTTTTTTTGCACCAAGTCGCAGCAAAGCGAGACACACCGATTCGCAGTCCTGCCCTCCCCCCCTGCAATCGTTAGCGAAGTTACCCGGACGTCGCGGCTACTTTACTTTCTCACTCTCTCCTCCCATCCTCTTACATTTGACTTTTGATTCCGGATTTCTGCGTGTGTTGGGAGTGGGGGGGGGCAAGAAGGAGCGTGCTACGGAAAACGCCAAGAAGCCCTTTAATCGAGTGTTCCAACCCACCCCATACGAAGACGAAAAAAACCCAACAACTCCTGAGTCGGATCTTCGGAGCAAAAGAGGGACCCCCATCCCCTCCCTTCACGGTGAGTACCGCAACCTTCCACGTCCCTGCACCACCACGCCGACTTGCACGCTTGCTCGGACGAAAGCCACCCCGACGGCGCCGTGCCCTGCTCGTTTTGGCGTGGGAGAGGTCTCGTTCGGGGCCGGTGAGCTCGGGGCTGGCAAAGGCGAGCGAGCGTAGAGCCGCATCTGTGCGCGCGCGAATTCGAGATCCTCTGCTGATCCGACTTGAAAACGTGGGTGTGCTAACCGCTGCGCCACCGCTCCGTTACCCATTCCCCCCCCCCCAACGCCAACGTGGACATTGCGTCGCAATGCGACCCTGACTGATGACTTTATTCGAGGAACTAGTCGATTATATTTCACGGTGGTGGTGATCGTAATGTGATCGGCTCTAATGTAGGACGCGGGCAGGTTGTAGTATTGTAACCGGAGCGGTGGTGACCATCGGCATAGTAAGAACTAGGCTAGCGAGAAATGTCCTTTATTTTACCCAGGGAAAACCTCCCAGGGTGCCAAGTCTCAGGAGAGTACTGCTGCAATTGGGGATGCTCGGTCAATTCCGTTGATGTGAGTTTGGCTTCACGTGGCAAGAGACACGGAGATATGGGCTGACACTCTATAAACTAAAATACAATTTTTTAACCAAATGAGGCCCACTGAGCTATAGCGTGGCTCTTTTTCAGAAGCGACTTGGCCACAAATGATTGTTCAACGAAGTGGCTGATCGTGTGGACATTTATAGCCTGCAAATGTTCTAAACGCGTGACGTTGATTCGAAATGTTGGAGGGGGGGAAAAAAACGGAGGACCCGGAGACAAATCCACGCGACCACAGGGAGCGAGAGAGAGAGACACGCAAACTCCAAATATACAGACATCAGGGTCTATGATCGAACCCACGACCTCTTGCATACCAGGCGAGGTCGTTAACATCTCGCCACCGTGGCACCCCCACTGGAAAACTCTCCGCGCAGATAGTTTCGATTAAAGAACACGGTTCTACATTCGATATATATCATCGCCACCTCGCGGCGCGAAGGTCTGCATGCGATAACATTTCATTTCCAGGCAGTCCGTCAATCTTAACAGCGATGCTCGCCAGGTTGCAACCCTGCTTAGGTTTCCGCGTGTTGCTCGCAGCAAATCGATAGCGCCAGCTGCGCGCGTTATCACGCATGTTCCCACAGCGATGTGAAATCGATTACTTTTGATGATAGGATCATAAATACATCAATTTTGTTCAGTTCGCCACGTAACGGGGGACTAGGTGAAGCCCTGTTGCGGCAGCAGCGGTGAGCGCACTGCGCTAAGAACCTGCACAGGCAGCGATCCGACCGAGTGAAATCCTATACCCGCTCAGAGCTATTTGCATCGGCGGCTCGGGATATATGAACCAGGATCTGGTCACTCTCCAGCCCGCCCCGACACCATCCCTTGCACACACGCACGCGCGTACCAGCGCGGTGAAGTATGGTCAAACATCCTCCACGACCGGTAACGCCGTGGGGATGAATTCCCTTCATCCAGCAGTGGATCGACAAGGGACTGTAAATAATTGTTACCTTTTTTGGGGGAGGGTTTGTTTAAAACGGCAAACTAGAACTCTGGTTACCGGCAACACGATGGATGTGAGGTGTGGCGAGCGGGCATTGTCGGGAAGACGCAGGCTGTTGACGAAGAAGAAAAAAGAATTCACAATTTCACGAGCAAGTGAAATATAAATTCCAGCCATTCTCAATCCACCGATGGGTGAAGTTAGACCTCCCCCATGTCTTGCCGCTACGGTGAAGGCGGGAGAGTTGATCATACTTCACCATGCTGGCAAAAGGGGCATGTGGGTGGGGTGAGTGCCCTGATCTGCTCTGATATAAACTCGCCGCTACTGCTGACGTTACAGCCGCAACCGGGAAATGTTGAACTCGTTTGTGGGCCGGGTTGGTGACTACAAATGCGCTAACCACTTGGCCCACCGCTCCCCCTCCCCTCCACTTGATATACACGATACTAAATCGACTTGCGCGCACTTTGGACTGCCCCTAAGACCACTACCACCGCCGCCACCACCTGTGCAGGGCAAGCGCTAGCAGTTGAAGTGCAAATTGCTGATGCGGTCATTGACCAAGAATACCTTCCCGACAGCTGGAGAAAGGTTTTTATTTTAGATGTCATCGCCACTGGGGGGATATTGAACGCGCACACGCGTGTAGCAGAACGGTGAGAGATTGTTGAGGCTTGCCGGAGGCCTGAAATCCAGCAGTGGATTGATCATGATGATGATAATGATGATTGCTACGTGCAGCTCGTTATTGCCAAACCACTGTCGGTGTTGTATATTCTCTCCCCGCCTTTGTCGGGCGTTGCGGTTATTTTTGACCATACTTCACCACGCTGGTCGGTGAATGCGGCGTGCGAGGCGTGGATGTGGACGCATAGAAGTGGAGTACAGCAAATGATGTTTTAGAGTCGATGGGACATTACCCTGGAAACTGTCCGATGGCAATGCCACGTTTGCTTATGCTGTGGTTCTTTCGGTAAAGTCACGGGGATAGAAAAAATAATAACAATTAATGAATAAAAAATAAAGTGAAAAAATAATAATAAAACGTTTGCTTCTGTAAAAAAAATAATTGTTGATCCACTGCTGAATGAAGCCCCCCCCCCCACACACGCCCATCTCATGGGGGGGTTCTTTAACCATACTTCACCACGCTGGTCAGTGCCGGTTGGTTGAGGAGGGCGGGCGGGCGGGAGGGGGGGGGTAGAGGAGGGGGCCCGCTGTGAACGGGGCCAATTTCACCCACCCACTGAAGCCAGCCGCTGCCGGGAATTGAACTCAGGTGGCGGTCCAGCTGTTGCGCAACTGCGCGTGTTTACACTGAGCGGTCACCATGAGATAATGTAATAAATAAATATGTCCTTTGTATCTTCACGTTAAATATACATTATTCTTGTTCAGCCTCTCGGTCTATTTGCCTTCCGGCTTTCTTATAATCGTGATTTAGTATTGTTTAAGCAAACCTCGGGGGGGGGGGCAGTTTTCAACGTGCTCTTAGGCTGTGGGGGGCTGTGGGGGGCGGTGGTGCAGCGGTTAGCGCGCTGCGCTACGAACCTGGCGACCCGGGTTCGATTTCCGCTCAACGGCCAACACCCAGTGACGATTATCTGAACCGGTCCTGGGCCTCCCCTAGGTCGACTCAGCCTAAAATGAGATACCTGGTGCGATGTGTGAGCATCGCCACTGGGGAGACAAAGGCGGCCGGGCGTGGTGTTGGCCACCCCATCCCCTCGTGTGCCGTGCCGGCCTTCATAGGTGCTCGCTCACAGCACTTGCCCCTACCGTCTGTTAATGCTATACGGGGGGATCTTTATCTTTTTTGTAGCCGTGGGGGGGGGGGGGGGGTTGATTAGTGACAGCCGTGGTGGGGGGGGGGGGTCCCTTGTCTTACTTGTGAAGTGACTGACTCGGGTCGTGGTGGAAGTGTGATGCTGCATCGTTCGCCACCCGTGCAGGCGATTTAACTCACGCTGCTGCGTACAATTGCAGGTGAAGTTGTTTTCGCGTGCTTGCGAGTGCGTGTTGTTACCACCACCCGTACAACTTTATTCGAGGCACGTTCACGCGTTGATCATCTGGGTGGCATGATACAGGGTGGCAGGACGGGGGGGGGGGGATATTAGCAATGGTCCCCCGCTGTTATGGGACGTCAATTATCTCTGGAGCGGCCTTGCTGCACGGGGGGCTACGTACGGTGCGAAAAAAGTTCAACATACTTACAACTTAAACTAAACTACATTTTTATTTTATTTTACAAGCTAAGGCCCACCGAGCTATCTAGCTCTATTCTTAGAAGCCTGTCACAAACGGATAGCCCAGATTAAGTGGCTTATCACGTGGGAATTCATAGCACACAAGTCGAAGACTCTAAACTTTGCGTGACGTTAATCTCTAAAAAATGTGGAGGGCAAAAAGCGGACGACCCCGGAGAGAGACGCCGCAAACTCCAAACACACAGCAGCAGCAGGAAGTCGGGGGTTCGGGATCGAGCCCACGAACCTCCTGTATACCAGGCGAGGGAGTCAACATCTCCAACGTGCATGGCAGCGGCCCGTGTCCGGGTCAGTTGCGAAGCGTCGGGACCTCTGCCGGGAGTCGCGACTTGTGCAGCCCTCGCGTCTCTGCTGCCCAGCCTGCCCCAGCCTGCCCCAGCCTCGGTGTTGTGTTTGATATCTTGACGTGCTAAAGCGACGCACCATCCCCACAATACCCCGGGCACCCCATTTAAAACCGTGCGTCTCGTCCAGTGGCCCTCGATCACTTTTGCTCCTGCGCCCCCCCCCCAATAATCGACTCCCCAGCCCCCCCCACTCATAGCATCGTGTGTGTTTCGTCGCCGAAAGGTGACGGCCGAACGAGCCCCCCCCGACACAAGCCCCCGGGGTTGGCGAACAACGATTTGAGAACTGCAGGGCTTTGTCATAGGCATTTATTAATTTGGAAGATTCGTTTTTTTGTTTAGGGGGGTGGGAGTGGTGGGGGGGAGGCGAAGAGCCTACTGGACATCTGTGAAAAAGGATATTTTATAGCTCATCGGATTCCTCCAGTACAAATATTCTGGTTCTGCCAATTTCGGGAGGGTCACCGCAACTCGGCGAGCGACGCTCGCGCGCGCCCTTAAAGGCGCACTTCCAAAAGCTGCCTCTGCTTCCGCAGCAGCATATGGCTTTTATATTCATATAAATATCTTTCGGGCATTAACCGCACATAATCCGTCCAGATTTATAGAAAGGACGTAGTCAAGAGTTTTATTTATTTATTTCTACGATGATCAGAAGCTGGCGTTACCCCGAGAAAGAAATAAACGCGAACCTCATGCGAGAACAAACTAAATAAATATTCCACCGACTAAGAATTTGTGAATGCAAAGCACGTGCCCAAGATTATCTCACACGGGAGATCGAGCGGGACAAACGACCTTTTTTTTAGTACCAGGTGTCATCGCCGTTAATCACTCTTTAACAGCCCGCGGAGATCAGTAAATATACTTATTCATGAGCCCTTTGCCCAAGTACTTGCAGCGAAACAGCAATCACCACCGACCACGACAACCAACAGTGCAATATTCGCACGGTTGGCTACGTACGGTGCAAACGAAGTTCAACGTACCTACATGCAAGAGCTAAAGGCGCAGCACTGCAATTCCTTGCTTTACGCCACTGCTGACGGAAGGAACTCCACTAGAGGGGGGCTCTAAAGACCCCCCTCCCCATTCAGGGTATGTTTTGGCCTACTTTTAATAAACGCTGGAAGAGGTGGCAGTCACCCACACTTTACCACACCACACACGCGGGATCGACATGCCGTGGTGGGCAGACGCGATGTGATTGAATAAAGTTGCACCATTGTTTCAACTGCCCGACTAATAATACAAGTTCCACGACGTTTCGGGCGCAACACGAGCGTCCGTCATCAGGTGGGAAAACTTTGATTTATTTTATTTTATATACCCACGTGACTTTACCGAAAGAACCAGAGAATGTATGGATTCCTGCAGTCACGAAAGCTTCAAATCAAGAATACACATTGCTTTGCCCTAGCAAAGCCTACGTCTTCAGACGAGTCAAAGATTCCCCGTATAGCCTTAAGAGACTGTTGGGGCAAGTGCTGTTAATGAGCAAACTTATGAAGGCTGCCACGGCACGAGCGGTGACCAGCAC
Source organism: Lethenteron reissneri (assembly GCF_015708825.2). Lineage (NCBI taxonomy): Eukaryota > Metazoa > Chordata > Hyperoartia > Petromyzontiformes > Petromyzontidae > Lethenteron > Lethenteron reissneri. Next base: position 5,667,811 of record NC_083783.1, read on the forward strand.
CACGCCTAGCCGCCTTTGTCTCCCTTGTGGCGATGTTTACACGTCGCACCTGGTACTCATTTGAGGCCGAGTCGACCTAGGGGAGACGCAGGACCGATTCAGCTGCTACACCACCGCTCCCCACAAGACTCGTGACGTAGCCAGGGTCAACTCCACTTCGCTTCCGAGATCTGACGAGATATGGCGAACACATGGCGCCAATATGTTAACTACCTCGCCTGGTATACAGGAGGTCGTGGGTTCGATCCCGACCCTGACGCCCGCTGTATATTTGGAGTTTGCGTGTCTCTCATCATCACAGTAGCTACGAGATGTTATCTACCTCGCCTGGTATGCAGGAGGTCGTGGATTCGATCCCGACCATGACGCCTGCTGCTGTATATTTGAAGTTTGCGTGCCTCTCTCTCTCATCATCATCACAGTAGCTACGAGATGTTAATTACCTCGCCTGGTATGCAGGAGGTCGTGGATTCGATCCCGACCCTGACGCCTGCTGTATATTTGGAGTTTGCGTGTCTCTCTCTCATCATCACGGTGGCTAGGAGATGTTAACTGCCTCGCCTGGTATGCAGGAGTTCATGGATTTGATCCCGACCCTGACGCCTGCTGTATATTTTGGAGTTTGCGTGTCTCTCTCTCTCTCTCTCCGTGGATTTTTCTCGGGGTCCTCCGGTTTTTCCCTCCACATTTCGAAACACGCGTTTTCAGAATTGGGCTGCTTCTATAAACTTCTGCATGCTGAGCCACTTCGTTCAGATGTCATTTGTGGCCACGTCGCTTACTGAAGAAGAGCTATATAGCTCGGTGGGCCTTACCTGGTAAATATATTGTAATAATATTACATTTTATTGGTCCCACTTGCTGTACTGCCACCGCTTGGCCACCTCGTGTGTACAGCCCCAGCAGTGGTTGGGAGTTTCACGAATCTACGTGTGATCCACCAACGCTTGAGCTCTCAGTTTTCGATAGTTTTGTTGTCAAATCACGATTGCTACGCCCAGGCCACCAGACTCAAAACGCCAAGCGGCCAGCAACTAGCAGCACTATTGAAGGTGTTATTGAAAAGAGTCAATATGTTCCTTGAACTGAGCGAGGTTATTTTAAGAACCTGGCAAATGAGACGATGATGCGAGGTGGGGATTCCGCAGTGGAGCGGTGAGAGAGAGCGAGAGAGCAGTGAAGTGACCTGCACCGCGGCGAGTGGATGGTTGATGCGAGTGAATGAGTAAGGGGGCGGGTGAGTGGTAGGTGAGTTCATGGTTGAGTGTGCGGGTGAGTGGTAGGTGAGTTCATGGTTGAGTGTGCGGGTGAGTGGGTCCATACAGGGGGGGGGGGGGGCTCGGGGCGAACCCCACCGTGTGGGCCCCCCAACGCCTTCAAACTAAACCGAAACGATTACATCTGACACAGCGATGTCGAAGCGCTGTTCCCCCAAAACGCGGGGCCCGGGGCGGTCTCCCCGATTCGCCATACTCTTCGGGACGGCTCTGTGCGTACGTCAGTGTGTTGTCAGTCTGGTTAGACCCGAGTGCTCAACATGCCGTAGGTGTAGTAACAGTCTGTGAGCAGAACACCGCAACTGCCCGCGGAGAAGTACGGTCAAACAATCCCCTTGTTCCACGCCGAGTAGATGGAGGCCTCTCATCCGGCAGCAGATCGACAAGGAGGTCATCATCGTGATCACCGTCGAGTAACGTGAAGGACAAATAAAAAATTACCACGTGCTAAATCATGGCACGTGGACCTGGGTGTGAGTCACGGGGCGGCTGTGGTTTTTCACGGACACTGAGCGGTGGCGCAGTGGTTAGCGCGCAGCGCTGTGAACATTCGGGCCAACCCAATTCAATTCCCCTCCCCGTTGCCCACCCCCCCCCGATCGGTCTGTGTTTATCTTGTACGCAACTCCACGTGCGTTTTTTAGGCTGGCTCAGCATTTATCTGGGACCGCTGGAACAGAGCCAAGTCACCAAGGACGAGTATATTAATCACATCTCAATGACGGGCAGCTGTTCACAGCTGACCACAAAAAAAATGTTTTTGCATGTCCATGACTATTCCTGCCCATCGCAATCGGTAGCGGATGATGGCCTCCCCCCAAATCCTCCGCTTTCTCACTTCGCTAAGGATCCTAGCTAGCGCCGTCGATGATGCACACGAGCCGATTTCAATTCATGGCTCCATCTCCACGGGGTTGAACGTTCTCTCGGCCGCTTTCTGGTCCCATCCGCCGTCGCTTTCATCGTAATTCCTAAAAAGAGATAAAGGGGCAGCCCTGGAATATCTTGCTCCACGCCGCTGCTGGGGAGCTCAAGAGAGGCACTCTGGAGGGTGCTTTTGGTCTACTCTTCCACGCTGGTCAGCGGCGGGAGTGGCCACACTTTGCCCCCACCGCACGCGAAATTCCGATGGGATTGTGGTTACGCGCCCGTAAATAATGGCAAGTGCTGTCGGGCGAATTTTTAAGGAAGTTGCTCATTGTTTGAATTGCCACGCCGTGAGATCGAACAAAACCGTCAATGCAACAACCACGGCTTCATCAACTAAAATAAACTCTTTTTTATTTGACCAGGTAAGGCCCACTGAGCTATGTAGCTCTTTTCCAGAGACGACCCTGGCCACGAATGATAGCTCAAACCAAGTGGCTTATCGCGTGGACATGTATAGCAGCCGAATAATGAATCCAAGGTAACAGCGGGATACAAATACAAAAGACCCGCATGCATCACAATTAGCATACTTATCTGCGTCACTTGAGCGACGGTCGCACACATATCCGAGCAATCGCGTGCGTGCCAAGATTACTCAAATGCCGCGTGTGCATACGTTAAATGAATAATTCGCCGAAACACCGTCATAAATTCCCGCCGAAGATTGGGGGGGGGGGGATCTAGCCAAGGCCGCTGGGTGTGTCTGCGTCATGCTAATGTGGTGTTGGTGGTTGGCCGACCTTCAAAGCAAACAAGTATAACCCGTAAAAACAAAGTTTTTCACTATAAATTCTTTATATGCGTGGCGGCTAGAGTCATCTCGTCCTCTGGCTTGAGATGGCTGCCACCTATGGGTCAGATGATTGCATGGCAGCATTAAGCAATTGGTAATTAAATATAATATTTTTGTCCTAAAAAGTGTAAAATTTTGGGAAAAATTTTTTCACGAACATTAATTGTCACGCACAACGAGTCTGTGTGTCAGCTCGATTGGATCACGGGAAGTGGGTTAAAAAACGACCGAAAGATTTGCACGGTCGTAAGCGCGCAAGCAAGTGAACTTAATATAAAGGATTTAAAAATACTCTGTCGAGTGAATTTCTGCCCACGTGGTCACCGAGGCATCGCTGCTCACTCGCCTCTTTGCTCCCCACATGCATTGCCAGCGGTGAGTTTATCTGCAGCACAGACACTGTTTGACTTACCCCATAAAGCGGTAGGAATTTTATCGATCCCCCACCCCACCCCCCAGGGAAAGATGATGATGATGGGCATTTCAAAAGAGCAGATGCTAAGCATTTTAACTCACGTCTCCGCCTACACGTTCAGGTCATGATTTTATAGAGCATGTGCAGGGAGAGAGAGACCACTGGTGAATAAATGCCTCTCCACGCCGTGTCGGTGATGGGGAGGTAGTGTTTGACAAGACACTAAAATATACACTATTATTTAACTTTACCAGGTAACGCCCACTGAGATAGATAGCTCTGATTAAGCAGCGACCAGGCCACAAATGATAGCTCAACGAAGTGGCTTATCGTCACGTGGTAATGTATAGCAGCCAAATGCTCTAAACGCGTGATGTTTCCAAACGTGGAGGTGAAAAACCGGAGGATCCCGGAGAAAAATCCACGCGACCACGGGGCAGGAGAGAGAGAGAGACACGCAAACTCCAAATACACAGCAGCAGGCGTCAGGGTCGGGATCGAACCCAGCACACGTTCCCGCATTCACCAACCCGCACCACCAAGCGTGGTGAAAAGCGCGGGTTGATGAAGGCGGGGAGCATGGGAGTACAGCACAACAAGGCTGTGTGCTGCGCTGTCATCTGCGTATATCTGCTGGCGACTTAACCCCGCGGCAGCCTATAACACCTGTTAGCTTCCGCAGCCCGTCATGTTCGAGCGCTCTGCGTGTGATGTTTACCCGAACGTAGGCCTTAGGGGTTAAATGCATTGAACGCAAACGGTGTAACTAATACCTCGTGTACTTTTACTGTCAGATGTACCCGTCTTTAATTTAGGTGAGTACTGTCCCACGCCTTTCGTAACGAATTCTGACCCCGTGCCACGACGAGAGGGCTTCAGCGGAGAGACAGAGAGAGAGAGAGATCGTGTGGCTTTGCTGTTCCTCCGCCGTCGACGCAACGCAGGCTACAGAGGACTGTGTGGTCCATCGTTTGGGTTGAATGGCCACAATAGCACGATGGCTTATCTTGAATGCATCTCTATAATCCCTATGGGCCTCTGTGCCTCTGTGCGTTTCCATGTATCCCTATGTCTCTGTATTTCTATGGGCGTCTACGAAACTCCGCGTCTCCGTGAATTTCTACGGGTCTCTATGAATCTGTGTGTGCCTCTGTGCGCTCAATATGTGGCTCATAGTTTGGGTTGCATGGCCACGACAGCACTGATATACTAATTCGAATGCAAACATGACGCAAAAATAATATTCGTAACAATACACAACTCTGCCCGTTGGCAATCCACTGCTGGATGCGATGATGCCACCATAATCGACATCACAGTTGTGCACAATCTCATCAGGAACCCCCCTTCCACCGCCCTTCACCGTCCGTGCCATCGGCTCCCTGCCCCTGTCCATTGAGTCGACTTTCATCTCCCAAGCGAACGCGTCCTTCCCTAGCCCATGCACCTGTCACAGAGCCCAGTGCAATTGCGAAAGATACAGCACAGAAGATCCCCTTGGGTTTTGATCTTCTACGAAGCTCGTGGTACACCCTAAACCGCATCCGCTGCACAAAACCACGGCAGCAGTAGATGCGGGATACCCTGGTGGTGATGATGATGCAGCACAAATGTTAGATGTGAAACTCTCCAGTAGCGTGGGTCATCCAGAAGAGACGGCGGTGCAACGCGTAACGACCCAAATGCCTCCCGATCCACAAACACGGAGGAGACATCGCAGCGACACACGACTCCGCTTGCTGCTCCTGCTGCTGCTGACGCGGTTGTCTGCGCTTTGGCCACCACGAGTGTGACATTGCAGTGGGTGCTCTGCATCTACATCAGCCATATGAAGAAGTACGACGAGACATACGTTTTGTTGTCTGACACACGTGTTTTCTCTCGGGTTTTTTGCAGCGCTACTCTGCCCATTGCATCGTCGTCTCTTTCTCTCTCTCTCGATGATTCTGCTGCGTACTTTGAAATCTCGACCGGGGGGTATTAGCGATGACGCTGTCGTGGACATAATGCTTCTGCGTGCGCAAGCGTTGTCAGTACAGTGCAGCTATTTGCGTGACAGACGAAAAAGGGGCTCTTACGTAATTCCCAGCCAGTGCCATTCAACTCTCCAGCACCCCACCCACCCACGTGCCCCCCACCCACCTACCCACGTGCCCCCCACCCACCCACGTGCCCCTCCACCCACCCACGTGCCCCCTCGCCCCCCACCCACCCACGTGCCCCCCACCCACCCACGTGCCCCCCACCCACGTGCCCCCCACCCACGTGCCCCCACCCACCCACGTGCCCCCCACCCACCCACGTGCCCCCCACCCACCCACGTGCCCCCTCGCCCCCCACCCACGTGCCCCCCACCCACCCACGTGCCCCCACCCACGTGCCCCCCACCCACCCACGTGCCCCCCCACCCACCCACGTGCCCCCCACCCACGTGCCCCTACCCACCCACGTGCCCCCCACCCACGTGCCCCCCACCACTCGCTCCTTCCAATGTAATCTCGTCGCATTGCCACTGCTACGCGCGCATGCCGCAGCGGCAGCGGCGTCGCTTTGGGGCACTGCAATTGCAGCGCAGAGGTCGGCACGCACGGGTCGATCTCCCGTTGCGGCAGTGCAGAAAAAGTTTTTGGCTCTTTCTTGCAGGGGCAATTGCTCGCGCACGCTGTAAGAAATTGCCTCGAGTAATTTATCTGACTGGTGGACTGACAAATTCACATTCTCGTGATGTAGATATTTTTGTCATTATGACTTCGTCATCATCATCAGCAGCATCGCCTTCGTCGTCAGCCATGATCAATCCACTGCTGGATGAAGGCCTCCCCCAAACCGCTGTCCACCCACCTCTCTCCCAGCACGTGCCTGGCCACGAGGAGGTGGCATTAATATCGCCAGCGCGTTCGGCACGTGGCAGTGAATTCGATATTTCGATGATTGCGTTTCGATGAGTATTTGCGAGAGTTGGACTCTGCTAAGAGTGCGAGAGCACGTGCGGCCATTGTTGTATATCCACTGCTGGATGGCTGCCCCCCCACTTCCACTCCTATTAGAGTCTTCAGGGGGGGTATTTGACCATACTTCACCACGCTGGTCAGTGCGAGTTTAATGTGATTGGGGAGCGGTGGCGCAGTGGTTAGCGACCTGCGCTTCGAACAACCTGCCACCCGAGTTCGATTTCCCGCTCACGGCCACCAACATCGGTGACGATTATCTGCGCCGGCACTGGGCCTCCCCTAGGTCGACTCAGCCATAAATGAGTACCTGGGTACGATGCGTAAACATCGGCACTCGGGAGACAAAGGCGGCCGGCCGTGGTGCTGGCCACCCACCCCTTCGTGTGCAGTGTTGACCTTCGTAGGTGTTCGCTAACAGCACTTGCCCCAGCAGTACGGTCAGGCTATATGGGTATCTTTGTATTTTAGTTTTTTTTATAACAACGACCGCTGTTCACCACTTAGTGGCGGTGACGTCGCCACGGCGCTTGTGCCAGGCTAGGTGCACTTTTGAGGCCACGTGAAGAAGGCCCGCTGGCAGGAGGTCACGGGACAGACCCACCAGGTCGACTGATGGAGATGACTGACCACCAACTGTGCTCCCAACTCGCTGCGTTTTCGCCGTCCATTTACACACGCGCACACGTGTACATCGCTGGACATGTTTACCACGGGCGTGATGGTTGAGGGTTATTTTAGCAAAGCAATACACCTTAATGTGCAAATGAGCTTGAATTGTACTTAATTAGCCCATAGGTAACCCGCCCACGACCCAAAGTGGCAACTCCGGAGCACGATTTAATAACATCAAGTGCTTGTGTACTATGCTCATAATGGGCGAATGCAATGTTTGGGTGGCGTGATGTGTAAAACGACAACACGAAGTTAATTGTAACAAATGTCACACCAGCCTCAACTCACAGCAGCGCACTGCCATTCACATGCACGGCAATTGCCTGGGAACAAAAATTATTTGCCCCTCGTGACTGCTGGCGGAAAGGGCCTTCAACTGCAGGGAGCTCTGGCGATAAGATGATTGTATTTTTAAAATTGGGTGCAATTGTGAACAAAAGCCATATCTCAGACGTGAGTCCGTGTCTCGTCGGCTTACTAAATTGGGTTCACTGCAACTCAAAGACTCGGTCTCTAGAAGGATTGTGGTGAAGTCAGGAGATATCACGTGTGTATGTGTGTGTTCGGCATTGTGAAGGCCCAAAGACCAGAATCGGTAATCTCGCCGACAATGTCTTCATCGCAGAGTTCCATATGCGCACAGCTGAGTGAAGGGAGCTTTTGTCCAGAGAGCAGTGTTCCTGGAACTGGACAAGAACATCTTTTATATGGGGGTGAAATACGTGTAAATGTGTAATCAGAGAACACCGCCTTGTATATCTATGATGAAGAAAGTCCGCCGACTCGCTGATAACTTAACGAGTAACCACGATAGACTATATACACTTGGGTAACTTAAATAGCTCTATTCTGAGACAACACAATTCTAGCCTTCCAAGGCTGCAAGGTGCCCAACTCCAGGATGATGAAGACCATCCGCAATTCCCCCACAACAGTAGCCCAGAGCCCAGAGGTCGCAACCGGGTACCCGATACCCGTACCATACCCGATACCCGTACCCTACCCGATACCCGGCTACCCGTACCCGGCCGGGTAGCCGTTTGCGTACGGGTAGCCGTTTGCGACCCTGGTGCGGCCGGGTTTGGGTACGGGTAAGCCGTGAGTCACTGGTGAGTAACCGTTTGTCACTCATTTCGGGTAGGGAGCGGGTACCCGGCCGGGTACGGGTACCCGTTTGCGACCCTGGTGCGGCCGGGTACGGGTAAGGAATCAAAACCCGTTTGTGACCTCTGCCAGAGCCCCCCGCCTGCCCCCGTGTCTGTCTCTGTCCTTATTACAATTCACAACCGTTGGGTCCGCGTGCTTGCCCTCACGTGACCCTGTCAACCGCTTAGTCCCATCAATCATTATTAGCGACCACTTGGGTACCGCATTGCCCTAACGTGACCCCAGTCCGTTTCCGGCACGTTAATTAGTAACCATGGCCACGGGGAGTACGACTGTCCCTGCATCACCCCGTGCTGTCCTTACAAAGGCTCCGTCCCAGCAGTAGCCACAGCCGTACCAACCTTAACAAAAAACAAATCCTCAACCATTATACAGTATATACAAGGTCGGGTCTCTTGGGATTTCTCTTTATTTGATATAGCAATCGTGCTGTGACCGTTCCACCTGAAGACGGAAGCTTGTGTTGCCTCCGAAACGTCGTGATTTTTATTATTTCATTTCTATTATTACTTTATTAATTTTTAATAAATTTTTTTACCTACGTGACTGTACCGAAAAAACCTAAGAGTATTAATCCTTGCAGTCACGAAAGCTTCAAATCTAGAATTATTTCGTTGAGGATTGCTTTATCACGTTGGTTTAGACGTCACGGAACAACTTTATAGACTGTTTTGTTAATGAGGTAAGGGCCCACGAAGCTGTTGCATAACTCGTTTTGCAGAAGCGACCTGGCCACGAATTGTAGCTCAACGAAGTGGCTTGTCGTCATGGTGTGGAAATTAGCAGCACGTTGATTCTAAATGTGTTGGGAAATATCGGAGGACCCGGAGAAAAATCCACGTGCGAAAATGCATTAGGGTCGGGATCGAACCCACGACCTCCTGTATACCAGGCGAGGTAGTTAACATCTCCTAGCCACCGTGATGATGAGAGAGAGAGACACAAACTCCAAATATACAGCAGGCGTCAGGGTCGGGATCGAACCCACGACCTCCTGTATACCAGGCGAGGTAGTTAACATCTAGCCACCGTGATGATGAGAGACACAAATTCCAAATATACAGCAGGCGTCAGGGTCGGGATTGAACCCACGACCTCCTGCATACCAGGCGAGGTAGTTAACATCTAGCCACCGTGATGATGAGAGAGAGACACAAATTCCAAATATACAGCGGGCGTCAGGGTCGGGATCGAACCCACGACTTCCTGTATACCAGGCGAGGTAGTTAACATCTCCCAGTCACCGTGGCACCCTAAGACAAGCTGGGATTCGGTCCCACGCTATACCCCACTGCACAGGGTGGTCCAGATGTCTTATGATCCCCAATTGATTGACCCCTAATATGTGTTTTTATTCCTTTGAACATTAATTTTTGTTTAAAGTAAAAATTTCTGTAAAAAATATGAATACTCTTTGGTTCTTTCGGTAAAGTCACGTAGGTATATAATAAAATGTTAGTATGGATTCCTGCAGTGACGAAAGCTTCAAATCAAGATTGAAAAAATATGAAGTTTTTAGAGAATTAAATGGGGGGGGGAGGGGGGGTCACAAGACATCTGGACCACGTGTACCACAGCCTGCCGATCGATGCGTTACTTCCGCTGGGTGGACGGAGCTTGATAGTTTAATAATTAATCTGTACCACGCTGTCTCGAACCGCTCGAGATGACTGGATGATATTTACAGGTGCCCGTGTACAGAGAGATGGAGAGATGCCGTACGAAATGAATATGGAGGAATTATAGATGAATCTAAAATGTATTGAAAGCACTCTCTTCAAGATACGGAGGCTATCCCGTTATTGACAATATGCTGTTGAGAACGACATCTAAGGGGGGGGAGGGGGCAGCATTAGAAATCAGTGGGATATTTGTAAACGTATCGGCGTGTTATCAATCCCTGGGGGGGAGGGTGGAGGTGGGATTTGACCATACCTCACCACGCTGCTCAGTGCGGATTGGTGAATAATTTAGTGGGACCCAGGACCCGCTTCGGAAATCACTCACCACCACTCATTTATGGCGATCGTGTTCGGCGTGGCCCGGGAATCCAACTCAGGTGAGCGGCTCGGCTCGCGCACTAACCGCCTAACCACTGCGCCACCGCTCCACCGCAAACTGCGCCGCATACAGGCCACGAAATTATTCAACACATTCCAATGGCAGCGCGTAATTGTTAATTGCTCGGCATGCCCCGGGTCTGTGTGTGTGTGCGTGGCAGTGACTCACGCGTTTTGGCTAATAGGGCCCTGGCTGCTCTAAATTCACCAGCGGGCTGAGCTATTAGCGGGCGCGTTAGCGCCGATGAGCTTCAAAAACGCCGACGCCTTGACGCGTGGCCACTTCTTGTTGACGCGTGGCCACTTCTTGTGGACGCGTAAAAGCGCGCGGTCAAAATCCACTGCTGGATGAGTTCGAGGGCCCCTCCGCACGCCGCGCGGGTCGCTCCGTGAGCGGCTATTTGACCCCGAAATACGTCGCAGCATCGCCGGTTCTCACCGTAGGGTCGGTGAAGGCGGTGAAGGATTTACGTGGGAGCATAGAAGTAGAGTACAATGGATGTTTCTGGCGATGTTCGCCGATTGCCCCAATAACACGTTGCGCCGTGACCTCTGATCCCTGTTATGCACGGTTAAATAAAAACAAGCAAACTAAAATATATCAACGAGAAAAAAATAAGAACAGCAACTACGGTCATCGTCCGAAACGTCACCTATCATTATACAAAAAAAAACATACCTAATAAGTTCTAATTCTTGGTTTGACGAGTTGACCTTCTGCCGCTGTGCAGTTATAATTCGCGTGGACGCGTAACGTCGCCGCGTTCATAAAGCAATGCGCAGGCAGCAGCATCGTCAGCGGTGGTGGTGATAATAGCAGCTGAGTCGGTTGGCGGGCGTCAGCTCAATACAATGCATAATCACCGGGCGTGCCCGCTCGCCTATTGTGGCTTTGTGTGACGGCACAAAGCTCCTCCGCACTCCACGCACACACCTCGACCGTTGGCGCAAACGCGCGCTTACGAAATTCACACCTTTGGCCATGATCGGCGAGCACCCATCATGGAGGCCCACGTCCTTCGAGACGAGGAAGAGGACGTGGAGCAGTGCCGGTGTGGTGCAGTGTGGCCGAGCGGCTTATCAGGCACCTTGGTCTCCCCCAGCGTCAGACTGTTCCAACCCTGTGGATGTAAGAAGGCCAGGCTGCTTTATTAACACTGAAGCCCTGACAATCGTTTTATTTTTATGTTATGAAAGTGGTACATTTCGATGTTCTTTGGGTGTTTCGGTGAAGCCAAGTGGGTAGATAAAATAATCAAAATCACGACGTTTCGATTGCAACACAAGCAATCGTCGTCCGGTGAAAAAAGAGGACATTTAGCTTTGAAAGTCGCGCATGAGTTCGTGTGTGTTTAACCCCGCCGCGTACATCCGTGGGGTTGGTCAGTGTGCAGTCCACTCACGATGGATGGGAACGGAGAAGGGACACGGGGAAGGGAAGAGAGAAGAGGAGGATTGGGAAAATGAATGGAGAGACAAGAGCGTAGGGTCAGGAGAGGTGAGGATGTGAGGATGTTGATTTTATGTGAGGATTTTTATTTGACTTTCATTCATTTGAACCCATCTACGTGACTTTACCGAAAGACCCAAAGAATAGCAAGAGGATACATCAGGGCCTCGACGCTGCAGCTGCTGCACGGAGCCGCGTCTGTTTTCACAGGGGGCGGAGTGGAGGGATTCAGAGTAGCGGTTGGCTTCACCTGAGTCACGTGATTTACGGGGAAGGTTCAGCTGATTTCGCTATTTATCGATGTTTGCACGGTCGCGCAGGATACCCATTCATATCGAGATCGATGACGGCCTGCGTAGGGTGGGGGCACAGGCCCCTCCCCCCGCTTCCCACGCACGGACGGCATCGGCGCTTAAATCATCGTCACCATTGGCAGCTGTGCACGGCGCCTCGAGCAGGTGACGCTGGGGCGGATGAGCGAGGGGACATCGCCCGCTCGACTGCTCTTCGCCGGGGGGACGGGGGGGGGGTGCAGCTCGTGCTCTGGGCCTGGTATTGAGGGTCACGCTCGCGACGAAAGCAGAAGTCGACACTGGAACGGAGGGGGGGGATGCGCCAGATTTTGCACGTGGGTCTTGTGACCCTGGAAGGATGAGTCGTCGTCATCAACATCATTGAAATATCTAGATTGAAAACGTATTTCCTTCGACCAGCTTTTTGTTTTATAGTGCGCTGTCCTTCCCGCGCACCTCCAAATCGCACGGTTGGCTACGTACGGTGCGAACGAAGTTGAACGTGAATTCGTCAGCATCGGCAGATCGCCCGTGGTTTTGACGAATCTCCGTTACTCGCCGCCGCTGATGCTACATGCAGTCGTGCATACTCAGTTCAGGCTGATTCGACCTAGGGGAGCTTTTGACGTCACTCACCACGAATGTTAGCCATGGCCGGGAATCGAACTCACGTTTGCTGGATTCGAAGGGCCGTGCGCTAAACACCGCTCCACCATGGCCTGTGATTAACCCGCGGTCGTAGGAGCTACGCAAGTTGCAAATCATGGATTGTGTCATTTCACATCAATCCTCTACAGAGACATTCATTGCCCCCACCATCACCTCGCCCGACCGGCCTTCACAGTTTTAAGTGCTGGAGAATTTCCCGGCACACTCGCGCGGATGAACTCTCCCTCGCAAACTCCCCGGGGGCATATGTCTCCCACGTGCTAACGCGGAATTCCATTCATTTTACACAACTGTTTGCAACTGTCAACTCAACAGAAAACCGAGAGGAAATTTCCATAACCTGCACGCCCCTCCTCCCCCGTACCCCCCCTCCTCCACCGCCATAAGATGAGCATGGTGAACATTTTTGATCGTGCTTTTTTTGGCTGTTTTGTACCGAGATCAAATGTCACAGGTTGTACGCACGTCATCATTAATGCCATATAGGCCTCGTGGTTTTTCCTTGCGGTCACAGTGAGCCCTGGGCTCAGCTCTGTAAGAAATTGGCTCGAGTAATTTCTCTGACTGGTGGACTGCTACGCGCGCATCCGCAGCGGCGGCGTCGTCGCTTTTGGGCATTGCAATTGCAGCGCAGAGGTCGGCACGCACGGGTCGATCTCCCGTTGCGGCAGTGCAGAAAAAAGTTTTTGGCTCTTTCTTGCAGGGGCAATTGCTCGCGCACGCTGTAAGAAATTGGCTCGAGTAATTTCTCTTGACTGGTGGACTGACAAATTAACATTCTTGTGATGTAGATATTTTTTTCATTATGACTTCATGATCATCATCAGCATCACCTTCATCGTCAGCTATGATCAATCCACTGCTGGATGAAGGCCTCCGCCAAACCGCTGTCCACCCATCTCTCTCCCAGCACGTTCCTGCCCACGAGCTGATTTCATTGCTTACGGGAATGCTCACCCCGTCAAATAATAATTTACGCATTCAATGCGTGCGGAATCGTGTGAGGATGATTCTGCCTGTGCCGCAATCCAACGACGACAAGAGATAAAGAGAGCAAACGATCAAAAGAGCAAATTTTAAAGTTGCTCTCGTTGGCTGTTGAGTCAATTCCATGAAGAAAACAAGACGCACTATGACGCTATGGACGAGAGAGGGGGCCTCCTTCACACCGTGCCAGTTGTGGTGGCCTCAATTGACCATACTTCACCACGCTGGTTCGGGGCGGGTTCATGAAAGCCGGGGGGAGGGCGGGGGGGGGAATGGATGTAGGGACATAGAGGTTTGGTACAATAAGTGAATTGGCCGCACTGCACTCTGACAACGTGTCGCCTACAGCAGCCTACAACATCAGAGTGCAGCGCCACGTTAAATACGCACTACAATGACAAGAGTTTAAAGCGATTTGAAGCATGTTTTTTGTGGGGGGGGGGGGGGCAGAGCTTTGTGACATATTTGAAGGGGGGGTGGGTCTGACTTTTTGTGACGCCGTGTGACGAGGGGGGGGGGTGTCAAAAATCGTCAAAAATCGCGTGACGTCATTTATGGACGGCCCCTAAACTCCACCAACCGCTACCCCACCACGACCCCAGACCTCCCCCAGAGTCCCCCAGAGCCCCCAGCTCGGGCTCTGTGCAATGTCAATTGCTCAATGAAGCATGAACTGCGCAATTGCAGACGGGCTTTGGTGTCAACACTGGCAACAGCGAGTAAATAAATAATGGGCGACGTTTCGGGCAATGATGCTTTTTCATGCGCTGAGTTTTTGTGTATGTGATTCGTGCTTTATGGCTCATGCACCCACTTGCAGCATATCAGAATACAACACGCTGATGTGCACAACACACGATATACACAACACACGGTATACACAACACACGGTATACACAACACACGATATACACTACACGATATACACAACACACGATACACAACGTACAATATACACAACGCACGATATACACAACACACGGTATACACAACACACGGTATACACAGCACACGATATACACAACACACGATCTACACAACACACGATATACACAACACGATACACACAGACCTATGTACACAACACGTGTTTGCTGCGGTGGTAGTTGTTAGAGTCTGATGCTACGAGGTGTATGCTGTGGGTCGGGTAAATAGTGGGGGGTGGAGGAGAGGGGGTGGGAGGAGGCAGAGTGGGGGGGCTGGAGGGGAGGGTGTAGGGGGATGAAGGGGAGGGGTGGGAGGGGGTGTGGAAAGGGGGGAGGGGTGGGGGCAATGAAGGGGAAAGGGGGGGACTGAAGAAGGGGAGGGGTGGGGGGATGAAGGGGAGGGGTGGGGGGATGAAGAGGAGGGGTGGGGGGATGAAGGGGAGGGGTGGGGGGATGAAGGGGAGGGGTAGTGGGATGAAGGGGAGTGGTGGGGGGATGAAGGGGAGGGGTGGGGGGATGAAGAGGAGGGGTGGGGGGATGAAGGGGAGGGGTGGGGGGATGAAGGGGAGGGGTGGGGGGATGAAGGGGAGGGGTGAGGGGATGAAGAGGAGGGGTGGGGGGATGAAGGGGAGGGGTGGGGGGATGAAGGGGAGGGGTGGGGGGATGAAGGGGAGGGGTGTGTAGGGGGATGCAGGGGAGGGGTGGGAGGGGTTGTGGAAGGGGGAGGGGTGTGTAGGGGGATGAAGGGGAGGGGTAGAAGGAGGCGTGGCCTAAGTTGTCCCTTTAATCTTGTGGGGGGGGGGGTGGGCAACCATCGGCCCCTTCCACCCCGCGCAGCGTCGTCACCACGAGGGAGGAGCGAGCGAGTGAGCGCGCAGCTATTTAAAGGGACGGCCGCTACCGCCGCAGCAGCTGCTGCCGCATCTTCGGAGCGCGCGTGTTCACACCCACCCTCCGTCTACGCTTGTGTCCTCTTTTCCACACACCAACCGCACCCGTGCCGTGCCGTGCCGTCACCGTAGGTCGAGTTCCAATGGCCGCAGCGAGTGAGCAGCAGTCGCGGCGTTTCAGCGTGCTGGGCTGGGAGCAGGTGGAGCGTCTGGACGCCGTGCTGGACCAGAAGGTTCCCATTCACGGCAGGGGGAATTTTCCCACGCTCGAGGTATGGCGGCAGTACACACACACACACTACATACTGTACACACACTGTCTACTGTACACACACTGTATATTGTACACACACTGTCTACTGTACACACACACACTAGCTAATGTACACACACACTACCTACTGCACACACACACTACCTACTGTACACACACACTACCTACTGTGCACATTGTACACACACTACCTACTGTACACACACACTACCTACTGTACACACACTACCTACTGTACACACACTACCTACTGTACACACACACTACCTACTGTGCACATTGTACACACACTACCTACTGTACACACACTACCTACTGTACACGCACTACCTACTGTACACACACACTACCTACTGTGCACATTGTACACACACTACCTACTGTACACACACACTACCTACTGCACACACACTACCTACTGTACACACACACTACCTACTGTGCACATTGTACACACACTACCTACTGTACACACACACTACCTACTGCACACACACTACCTACTGTACACACACACTACCTACTGTGCACATTGTACACACACTACCTACTGTACACACACTACCTACTGTACACACACTACCTACTGTACACACACACTACCTACTGTGCACATTGTACACACACTACCTACTGTACACACACACTACCTACTGCACACACACTACCTACTGTACACACACACTACCTACTGTGCACATTGTACACACACTACCTACTGTACACACACTACCTACTGTACACACACTACCTACTGTACACACACTACCTACTGTACACACACACTACCTACTGTGCACATTGTACACACACTACCTACTGTACACACACACTACCTACTGTACACACACTACCTACTGTACACACACACTACCTACTGTGCACATTGTACACACACTACCTACTGTACACACACTACCTACTGTACACACACTACCTACTGTACACACACACTACCTACTGTGCACATTGTACACACACTACCTACTGTACACACACACTACCTACTGCACACACACTACCTACTGTACACACACACTACCTACTGTGCACATTGTACACACACTACCTACTGTACACACACTACCTACTGTACACGCACTAGCTACTGTACACGCACACTACCTACTGTGCACATTGTACACACACTACCTACTGTACACACACTACCTACTGTACACGCACTACCTACTGTACACGCACTACCTACTGTACACGCACTACCCACTGTACACACGTACTACCCACTGTACACACGCACTACCCACTGTACACACGCACTACCCACTGTACACACGCACTACCCACTGTACACACGCACTACCCACTGTACACACGCACTACCCACTGTACACACGCACTACCCACTGTACACACGCACTACCTACTGTACACACACACGCACTACATACTGTACACACACTACCCACTGTACACACGTTACTTGTACACCAACCTAGCACTTGCCCTACAGTCTGTTGGCCTACACAGGGGAGCTTTGTATTTGTTTCCCCACGTGGTCTAGACTCTCTAGAGAACGCGTCGGTGTGTGGTGCATGTGGTGTGTGATGCATGTGGTGTGTGGTGCAGTGTGTGATGCATGCGGTGTGTGGTGCATGTGGTGCAGTGTGTGATGCATGTGGTGCAGTGTGTGATGCATGTGGTGCGGTGTGTGATGCATGCGGCGCGGTGCGTAAACATCGCCACTGGGGAGACAAAGGCGGCCGGGCGTGGTTCTGGCCACCCACCCCCTCGTGTGCCGCGCCGGCCTTCAAAGGTGCTCCCTGACAGCACTTGCCCCTAGAGTCTGTCGAGGCTACACGGGGGATCTTTGTCTTTGTTCCAGTATGATCATGCGTGCGTGTGTGTATGCGTATCTGTCTTCCCGTACGTGACCTAAACAATTCTCTATCTGAATCTGCGTCTCTTCCTCCGGGGTCATCAGCGGCGCGTGCAGCGCAACCTACGACTTTGTTTCGTGCGTGCGGGCAGTGCTGTGGCCAGGAGCTTCAATACCAATGTCGAGGTCTGCCAGCCACGACGAGAGAGGAGAGAGGGCTTCAGGAGAGAGTTGTTTTGCCTGCCTCGAACTACAGCGGTGTTGCTGTCTAACTTTATGATTAAAAACGAATTCCTACGATTGATCACGGGGCGAATTGCTTACTCGGTACCATCACATGAACAGGCAGAGAGAGACATTTAATTGTGGTGTTGGTGGCAGCATTCGACGCGCACGCATTACGACACTCTAGCCTGCAACAGGCACGGATGGATATCACCAGTTGCGAAATCTCGTTTCATCCCATCTAGCGCATCCACCATGGATTGTGCAGGGCAATGGGGATGTTGCTGACATTTTCACCACCGGCGCAATCCGCTGTTGTGTTGGGGCACGCAACCCGGGCAGAGGGAACTCGCCTGTTATCATCAGCTGGCAGGCCTGCGGCAAAGTTTTGAAAGTGAAATTGCCATGCGGCATTGCATCTCAACCAAACTATTCAATTTAATTTTGCCAGGTAAGGCCCCACCTGAGGTTTCTAGCTCTTTTTCACAAGAGACCTGGCCCACAGATTGATAGCGACGTGGCTTAATCGCGCGGACATTGATAGCAGCCAAATACTCTGAACACGTGGTTGATTCTTCTCGATGTGGAGGGGAAAAACCGGAGGACCCGGAGAAAAATCCACGCGACCACGGGCAGAGAGAGAGAGACACGCAAACTCCAAATATACAGGCGTCGGGGTCGGGATCTAACCCACGGCCTCCTGACTACCGGGCAACTTGGTCAACATTTAATTCTGTTAAACGAAATATATTTTTCAAGTAAAGTTTCTTTAAAACAGAAATGAATATACTAAGGAAAATAATGCTGGGGGTCACAAGATGTAGACTGTGTAGCAACTTTAATGTGAGCACATTTCTCTATGCTGGACATAAACAGTGGGCCTACGCTATGTTTTTTTATGGAGAGAGAAGGGGGACATTTGCTGATAGGTTTTATAATCCAGGCATCTATTTCGCTGTGAGTCTGTGGGTCTCTGTGCGACTCTTATGGATATGCTGTATGAGAGTATGTGGGTCTCTGTGCGAGTCTGGATCTGTCTTTAGTGAGTCCATGGATCTGTTGTGTGAGGTGTAGGTCTCTGTGTGAGTCTGGCTTCTTTTTGTGAGTCTATATAAAATACAGTGTATTATACGCAGCATATAAATGCAACCGCGTCTCAAGACACTGTACATAAAGAGTGCAGCATATTTATTTTCATAAGCGAGGGAGAGGTCCAGTCAGCCACGAGCAGAGAGATACAAAAAAATTAACCCGTAAAAACAAAGTTTTTCACTATAAATCCTTTATATGCGTGGCGGCTAGAGTCCTCTTGTCCTCTGGCTTGAGATGGCTGCCACCTATGGGTCAGATGATTGCCTGGCAGCATTAAGCAATTGGTAATGAAATATAAAAAATTTGCAAATTTTTTTTCACGAAAATTAATTGTCACGCACAACGAGTCTGTGTGGAAAATGTCAGCTCGATTGGATCACGGGAAGTGGGTTAAAAAACGACCGAAAGATTTGCACGGTCGTAAGCGCGCAAGCAAGCAAGCGAACTTAATATAAATGATTAAAAAAATGGGACGTCGTGAGTCTGGATTTGAACAGGGTCAGGGATTCAACAGCACGGATCGCTAGGGAAATGGAGCTCCAGGCTAGAAAGGGCAGCAGACGAGAATGATCGACCCCCCCCACCCACTGATCGATTGCTCCTTTATTTGACCAGGGTGGGAACCCGCCGAGACCCCGAGTATCTTTTTACAAGGGGTGACATGGCACAATGCAAGCAGCAGATTGTTGAGGTCGGAAAGTCTTGGCGGTGTTTCAAGCCCGGGACCCGCTTGAGTTTACCGATCGCAGGGTAAAGGGCTAGAGGAAGCGGGAAACGTCCTTCCCCCCCCCTCTCCTAAGAAGCTATTTGGCCTCCTATTCCGAGCCGGCCAGTCGTATCGCAAGAGGTTGCCCACACTTTACACCACCACACGTGACCTGCGGGTCAACTTAACTGTGGGTGGACACATTTATACAGCTGCTGGGTGGACAGAGGTGCTGGAGGGGAGGGGGGGGGGGGCTTTGGAGCGGGGGGAGGGGGAGATTTAATAATCATGCACCGATGTTTCAACCGCAGTGCCGGGAGATCGAATGAAACCGGCGACCTCTAGATTGCAGGTCCATCTTGCTGACCGCTACACCACCGTCACCGTGGCAGCGTCCAATCGCTGAGTGTCCCACGGGGCCCTTTAAAGTCTCGCCACGTGGTGTTCTCTACGGTAATCGTGTTGTAAAAGAACTACAAGATTGCTAAACGGCTTAAATGCATACAGCAGCGTACAGTGACTTGCATGATTGCCAGATAGTGCTGCTGTGCTTGCAATGACTGTGCGTGTGCCAACGTGCGTGTGTGCCAACGTGTGCGTGCTGGTGTGTGTGTGCGCGCGCATGTGCCAACGTGTGCGTGCTGGTGTGTGTGTGTGTGTGTGCGCGTGTGCCAACGTGTGCGTGCTGGTGTGTGTGTGTGTGCGCGTGTGCCAACGTGTGCGTGCTGGTGTGTGCAATAAGCATTGCTCGGCATGTTGGTTGCCCAACGCTGAGCCGTACTCCGAACCGCCAGGCCTCCCCTGTCAACGCCGATCTCTCTGCGGCTGCTGCTGCTGCATCCTCGGAATCCAGAGCCCAATTCTAATAATAATAATATTTCTTAATGCGCTTTGTTTGCCCATAAAGAGCCTCGCCCAGTCTCGGGAAGAATTTCGTTTTGTTTTCGAGAGGGTGTCGCTGCATTAGCGATGATTTTGGTCAATTTGGCTGGTACCCGCTAACGGGTGTTTAAATCAATCAAGTCTTTATTTCTAGAGCACGATTTCGTGCAAAGGATGCCATTCAAAGTGCTGTACAGATTAAAAAAAAACTAAATTAGCAGAAAACCCCGGCGAAAACCCAACACGAATGGGGGTGGGTGAGGGTAGGTGTAGCGCAAGAAACTCCATACAGATGGGTTCAATAATCCATCAGCCTCCTGACCACCTCGCATTCTGGACATTAAATCACTAGCCAGGCCTGTCGTCCCTGGCATTGTACGTGTGTGTGTGTGTCCGCGCCCGTTGAACTTCTTTCGCACCGTACGTAGCCGACCGTGCTAGTCGGAGGTTCGACATCTTCAATTGTGACACATCTTCAATCTCTTATAATAATAATGCAATTTATAACGCGCGCAAATTTGCGGACGTAACGGCCGCAACTCAGAGGCGCGGAGCCAAGCTCAGAGTCGCTCGGAAGCACGTGGTCGTAGAGGTGAGTTTTTAAGTGTCTCTTGAAGGAGGCGATTGAGGTGATGCTGTGAATGTGCAGAGTGGATGACGACGTTCCAGACTGTTGGGGCTGCCACCGAGAAGCGGCGCATAGATGTGACCATCCTGGATCTTGGTATCAAGAGGAGGTCCGCCGAGATACCGCCTGGCAGTGCAGTGGCGTGGATATAATAGTTGACCCAGTATTTCCTGGGGTGAAATATTGGCCTTTTGAAAGAATGTGTCCACACACGTATATTACAATATATCGC
This sequence comes from Lethenteron reissneri, assembly GCF_015708825.2. Taxonomy (NCBI): domain Eukaryota; kingdom Metazoa; phylum Chordata; class Hyperoartia; order Petromyzontiformes; family Petromyzontidae; genus Lethenteron; species Lethenteron reissneri. The sequence continues at coordinate 5,689,170 of NC_083783.1, forward strand.
TTGGCAGGTCGCCACTTCGGCTGCGTAGTTGCTTGTCCATAAACTATTCTCCTCGGTCATGCCGAGTCATGCCCTGTGCTTGTGTCCGCCTGCCCTTGTTGTTAGGCAGGTAAAGGCAATAAACGCCCCGTGTTTGTGTGTGTGTGTGATTCACACTTTGAATTACTAACGACTTGCACCTTTGAACGGCAGTAACACGGGGACATTAATAATTAAATTCGTTTATGGACTTCTAAGTGTGCCCCGTAGCTTCTTGCGTCTTCAGCCCCCCCCCCCACTCCTCTGCACGCCCCCCCCCCCAATAATTTGTACAATGATGACGATCGCGTTCGAACTGGAAGCCAAAAGAAACGCGCACGGCGAAAAAGCCGTCGAGAAAGATCGCCTTGGGGCGATTGCTGTATAAGCGAGCTCCTGTTCGGGCTCACACGCCCTGCCCTTATTTTATTTTTTGAAGGCTCCCTAATGTCAGCTGCGGTGAGAATGTTGAGCTCTGGCAGCAGTCGTGGTTCTCATCCTCTGCGTTAACGGCCGTGCCTCCCGCACTTCACAAGAAAGGGCCACCGCACACCCCCCTAACGTGTTTAACCTTTAACTCGCCGTTGGGTCAAGTGCTGTACGTGAACGCCTATTCAGGCCGACACGAGGCACGCGTTATCGCAACAACGACGACGACAATAGCCGCCATTCGCTGCTAACTGGCGGTGACGTCGCCACGTGAGCTTCAAGAGGGTCGCGGGACAGAGACCCTCCAGGAGCTGTGAGTTGACCGCCCGAGATGACCGTCAGATGCTTCCACCTGTGGCACCTCTACCGCTGTGCCTATCCTTCCTACAAAGGAAAAATGGGGGTGGGGGGGTGGGTGGCATCGCTACATCCTCCGTTCATTGTCGCCTGCACGGCGCATTGCACGTGAACGCTCCTTCCTGCGTGCGGCGTTCGCCACGGCTGCGCACGCGCGCACAAAGTAGTGTGTGACATCCGTTCTTCTGTGCACGCGTGGACGGATGGCTTCCCGATAGGCGACGTGCAGTGATTGTGTAACCCGGCGCCGGCACAATGCTTCTCCTTTCACCGCCAGGAACTATTCGACGCAGTGCGGTCCGCCTATTCAGGTTGCCTTGCCTTTTGTCGGATTGCACGCGTGCACAGATTTGTTGGTGCTCGTGTGCCGGCAAGCGTCGAGAGTTCCAGCGTGGTTTGTCCGCTGCTGGATGACAGCCTTCATTCCCAGCTCACGCTTTTCTTACCGCGATTCCACGATGCAGCGATCCACCGCAGAACTCCCCCCCCCCTCCCTCCCCCTGACCCCATCTGCAAGCAAGGGGGATGCTCTCGGGATGCCGTGCGTTCCCTGGCCCGCCCGCTGCGGCGTCCGTTCCGGTGCCGCGACGCGTCCTGCCAGAGAGGCCCTGCTCACTTTTTTCTCTCTCTCTTGTCTCGCAACGTAGTCCCAAGCCTGCAACCAATCCCCATGCTTAATGTGACGGGGGTGGGGAGGGTCAGCTGGGCCGTTTGCATTGTCGCGGAGAACACTTGGCTGTCTGGCTCACTGGTTCGCTGGCTCGCTAGCTCGTTGGCTCGCTGGCTCGCTGGCTCCCTCGTGCCTCCTTTTAAAGCGACCGAGCTGCCGGGCCGCGGTGGACTGCCGAGCCAGGCCCGGGAACAGCGAAGGCCCTTCGTGGTGAATGGCGGTTGTTGTTCTTGTTGGGCAAAATCCTTCATTGGCCGCATTTTATATTTATACATTTTTTACCGCCCTCCCCAGTCCTGGCCACATCTGCGTTTTTAGAAAATGAAAAATGTTGCCTGTGGGATATATTAAATGCAATTGGAGTTGCTTTATTGATCTTTCCACTTATGAGTTTCTGTCTCTCAATTTTTTTGTTTGCCCTGAAGGGTCAAGTATTTCCAGAGAAAGCTGTTTGTGAAAATCTGGTTTTGCCACTTGCGAAATCCCCCCCCCTCCCCCCGCTTGCGTAAAACAATGCTCACATCCCCCCCCTCACCGATTGTTGAGCCAAGGAGTCGCAGAGGTGGTTCGGCTCGTGCGGCCGCCCCTGTTAATACCGCGCGCGGTCTGTGGCCTTCTTCAAGGTTCCCGTGACGTCATTCGCAAGCGCAAGGGGGCATCGTGTAGCTGGTGGCGGGGGGCTGCAGGGGGAGAGTTGTCATCTCGGGGGGGGGGTCACAGTTCAAATTGTGTCGTATTGGGAAAAATGATACCGCACATTACTCGCTTGGGATTATATAACTCTATATATCTAGCGGTGGTCGCTCACCTACTCCGAACACTTGGCAGGACCCTCCTGAAAGGAGGGTCTTGAGACCCGGTGTGGTTCTTCTGTGGAAATAAGCGGAATGATAATCTTAAAAAATACCAAAAATCTTTATTTAAATTATTTGAAATTGTGTTGACATTGTGGTACTGATGGGCGACAATGTGACGCATTTCACCGAGCAGCGCTTATGATAATAATAACAACAACAGGATATTAACCTGGCTTATTCAGCAACCAGCACTGGTGAAGTATGGTCAACTAATCCCCATAATCGATTGCAGTGTTGGAAAGTCCCTATCCGGCAGTAGAATATGGCAGAGGGTTGTGTATCCTGTTATCTAATGTTAATATATAATGTTACGTAATATATATTGTGAAGATAATTGCAGGTTATATAAACCCAGAGCTGTCAACCCATGCGGTTTAACCCCGTATTCTTGTACAGGAAGGAAATTGAGTGTCCAGGGCCATACGGCGAACACCCGCGTCAACACGGGAAACAAAAAAATAATGATACGGCCAAATAAAAAAAGTTGTGGGACGGAATTTTTTTTTTACACTCTGGAGAGTAGCGATCCCCGTAGCAGCTGACAAATTTAATCTGAAATTAAGACGCTCTCGGTACAGATTGTGCGCACAAGCTACATCTCCAAATCCCGTTTTACAAACACAAGCCACACTACAGCACAGCGACAAGCGTTACCTCCTGCAGCGAAGTTAGCGATGCCGTGGTGCGTTTACAACATGAGTGTGTGCGTTTACAACATGAGTGTGTGCGTTCACATCAAGCAGGCGGCAGCATCCGCATACAGGGTCACAGAAGGTAGCATAATAATTAGCTCGTGGTGTCAAAATGAATACGTAAAATGGTTTTTGTTTAGTAACGTAATTTTCGTCTTTGTGTTTCTCCCTCGTGATGGGACTTTGTAGGATGAACATTGAGACTTATAAGGGCACTGGGTGACCAATAAGGTCTGAATTGGTTTGTAATAGGGGAGGCACTGATAAGTGGTTGCCAGGTATGTAAACCCGAGCTTGGGAAATGCAAGAAGTTAGTGGATCATGGGCGAGTGCGATTGCGAACCCGTTCGCGCGGATTCGTTTCTGTTCGTGCGGTTGGGTTATCTCCGTTTTTCTCCCGCACGGAGCCAATTTATTTATCGTGGGCGGCATCTTCGTGGTGCATTCTACCCACCCGTGTCCCACTGGCAGGGGGGACACCCTTACCGTAAGAGAGTCTACTGAGAGCTCTGTAGAACCACGTCAGAAATGGCACCTCGACCCAACTCTTTCACACCGACCCAATACGATCTCGGGAGAGGTGGACGTACCCACATTTCACCCCACCGCCGCCGACGCGGAGCCTGGTGATGGACCGAGCGAACGTGTACGGGCACTTGGCTGATTAATGCAGGACGCTCATAACGAAGAGTCATGAGACTCAGCGATGCTTTCCCGAATATAAAAAAATGGCGTTATTATTATAATTTAGTTAGTGTTATTATTATAATTTAGTTAGTGTTTGCTATGGGGGGTGGGGGGGTGGCGTTGCAAATGGAATACTTTATATGGTCGCACTCATTACACACAAAGTGCTTGCCATAAATGAACCACAATACCTTACTGATCTCGTTAAGGAGCATAAACCATCATCACTCGAACTGCAGTCACCCTCGCAGCGACTTTTGGCTAGCCTGTCGAACGAAGATGGTCGCCGCATCCTGCGCTTTCAGATGCGCGCTTCTGCGGCCGTCTGGAACCATCCTTCCGATATTAGGAAACCACTGGGGCTATGCAGTTTTAAATCGTCGATTGAAAATTCATTTTTTTTATAAATGCTTTTTGCGTTTCGTTTGTTGTCCTTCCCCCGCGCCTCCTATGAGCACGGCTGGCTTCGTACAGTGCGAAAATAAGTTTGACATACATGCATACATACAAATACAACCGGTCAACCGACTTGACTGAGCGATGCCATCTGCCCATGGGGACCATCATAAGACCTGCGCTCATTCATGCCAATAGCAACCCACAACGCTCTACATAAATTATGTGTAAGGACCAGATCCCATATACGCGGTGCGAAATAAGTTCGACGTACATACATATGTTACGGCTATACGAATGGTAACTTCGTTTTTGTGGCATCGGGCTGGGACTGAGCGAGCGAGTGGTGTGTTCCGTGTTCGCTGGCACGGTGTGTAAGCAGTTCACCGTATATACATACATACGTACATTAAGGCTTTGTGGCATCGGGCTGGGACTGAGTGAGTGAGTGGTGTGTTCCGTGTTCGCTGGCACGGTGTGTAAGCAGTTCACCGTATATACATACATACGTACATTAAGGCTTTGTGGCATCGGGCTGGGACTGAGCGAGCGAGTGGTGTGTTCCGTGTTCGCTGGCACGGTGTGTAAGCAGTTCACCGTATATACATACATACGTACATTAAGGCTTTGTGGCATCGGGCTGGGACTGAGCGAGCGAGTGGTGTGTTCCGTGTTCGCTGGCACGGTGTGAAAGCAGTTCACCGTACATACATACGTACGTTAAGGCTTCGTGGCATCGGGCTGGGACTGAGCGAACGAGCGGTGCGTTCCGTGTTCGCTGGCGGTAGGTGCGCCCGCGGGACATCGTGCGGATCGTGCGCGGGCGGCTGGAGGAGCGGGGCATCGCGGTGCGCGACGTGCGCCTCAACGGCTCAGCCGCCAGCCATGTGCTCCACCACGACAGCGGCCTCAGCTACAAGGACCTGGACCTCATCTTCGGCGTGAGCCTCACGGGGGAAGCCGAGTTCCAGCTCGTCAAGGTGCACGTCACGCCACGTCACCCCCCACCACCACCCCGGCAGTGATGCGGCGATCCGTTGTGTTTCCCCGTCGCACGCATGTGATTGAATTTTTTCTTCCCACGTGCTCCTCCCACACATATAACGCTGATTAATTGGCCCGATACCAACTCAATATGTTGAGGAGTGCAGAGCTTGGGCAGTTGTTAGTAGCGCCTGCTCGGCATCGCATCACTGCTGCTGCCTTCCCGCTCATCGGTATCAGCCCCTCTCTCTTTCTCGCTACGAGAGCGAGTTGGGATACTGTGCAGCAGTGGTGCGTTACAAGTTGACTCTTGATATTAAGACCATTCTCCACGTGTGCACCTGTGTCTGTGTGCCATTGTGTATGTGCTGCAGCCCGTTATTATTTTGTAATTAATGGATTAATTAAAAACACATTTTCGTTGTTGCAAGTCTATTTAATCCAGCAGTCATTATGGGGCCCGCTATGCATCGTTACACCCCAGTGCCCTTGCCTCTTCCGTGTTTTGATGAGAGTGCCAGACTAACGCTACCACTGTACCCTCCCCTACCCACCACATGCACTACCACCACCACCACCTTCATCATCACTAACAATACCACCACCATCGCCACCACCTGCAAACCTTGTCCACCACCACTATTCTAACATTCGCCGTCAATTATCACCACCTCTATTAACATCGCTACCACCACCGCCACCTTCATCACCACCATCAACCACCGCAACCAACCCGACCCACCACCACCACCAAAACGCCTACCGCCCCCCCCCCCATCTACCGTCGCCGCCTCCGCCGCGCACAGGAAGTGGTCCTGGACTGCCTGTTGGACTTCCTGCCCGAGGGCGTGAGCAAGGAGAAGATCGGGCCGCAGACGCTGAAAGAGGCGTACGTCCAGAAGATGGTGAAGGTGTGCAACGACACGGACCGCTGGAGCCTCATCTCGCTCTCCAACAATAGCGGCAAGAACGTGGAGCTCAAGTTCGTCGACTCGCTGCGGCGGCAGTTCGAGTTCAGCGTCGACTCGTTCCAGATCGTCCTCGACTCGCTGCTGCTCTTCTACGAATGCTCCGAGCACGCCATGTCGGAGCGCTTCCACCCGAGCGTGCTCGGCGAGAGCATGTACGGCGACTTCGGCGAGGCGCTGGAGCACCTGCGCGGCAGGCTCATCGCCACACGCAACCCCGAGGAGATCCGAGGTGCGCGCTCGTGTCTGCGTGTGTGCGCGTGTCTGCGTGTGTGCATACGCACACGTGGGTTGTGGTAGTGTAGCGTTTGGCGCGTCGTGCTACCAACCCGGAAATCTCTGCTCGCGGCCGATGCCAGTGACGATTATCTGAACTGGGCCTGGGCCTCCCCTAGGTCGTCTCGGCCTCAAATGAGTACCTGGTGCGGTGTGTGAATATCGCCACTGGGGAGACAGGCGGCCAGGTATCATTTTGGCAGCACCACCAACCCCGTGTGCCATCCCGGCCTTCATAGTTGTTTGCTAATGGCACTTGCCCCGAACGTGCTTGCGAAGTGTATACAGCGGGGTGAGTGGGTTCCTGTTTGTGCGCGCGTACATCTGTGCCCGCGTGCCTGCGTGCGTTCACGCATGAGCACCGTGCGATCCACAACGCTTTAAGCCTGCCCGCGAAAACTGCCTGGCCCCGAGCCTAGCGATAAACAATGTAGGCCGCGACCTCGTCATTAATAACGCTGCTCCTGCTCCAACCAAGCCGTGTCGAGTTTGTCCGACCACCACCGCCAGTGAAAACCGCACGGGGTTGGTGGGCGAGGGGAGGAGGGAGTCCCCCCCCCCGGCGTCACTACGCCATTAGTTTCCTCCGAGCTCTCTGCGTCACGCTGGCCCACGTGCGCGCGTTTGTCCACGCATCGTCCACGCGGCGACGCGTTGGAGTCAACGGCGGCGCTCTGGTTTCTAACTCTGGACAAACGAAGCGGTTAGCCCCGCGGGGAACATTGAGGGGCGCGTGCGACCGCCTCCCCCATCGTTGACTGGACATCTGTGAACCTTGGCTGGACAGAAGGTCTAGTCAACGGGGCTAACGGCGGCTGTAAGTTCACAGATTTCCAGCCAAAACAACTATTTAAACTGTGTTTTTTATTTTACCAGGTTATCAGGCCCACTGAGCTGTATAGCTCTTTTTCAGATGCCACCTGGTCACAAAGGATAGCTTATCATGTGGAAACGTATAGAAGCCATATACTATAAAACGCCCATTGATTCTAAATGTGGAGGGCCCGGAGAAAATGTACAAGTCATTTTGGATCTAACCTTGAACCTCCTGTATACCAGGTGAGGGAATGAACATCTCGCCACCGTGGCACCGACTGGACATCTGTGAAAGAGAGCTTCGCAGCTAACCGGATTCCTTCATAATAAATAAATAGTCTGTTTCCGAGTGACGCCACCCATCGGAGTGAGCGGGTTGGCCCAAGCCCTAGGCTCAATGAGGGATGAGTGTGCTGGGGGGGGGGGGGGGGTGTAGTTGACTCGGTACGAATTCGCGTTGGAATTTTCACCGTGATTTTTATATTTACAATAAACCCATATTTATTCGACACACATGGGGCTCTGGTCTTGCCGAATTATCCAATATTCCGAACTATTTACAATCGTACTCCCCAGTGCCTCCTGCCCCAATAAAAAAAAAAATCCAAATTTGTTTTCCAAACTCTTCACACACCCTGCCTCAATTCTATCCAAAACTTTGGATTTGTCTCGCAGACTAAGGGATTTATACTTCAGACCCCTTCCATTTATTCTTGATGTAGGCTTAGAGGATTGCCTTGCACAGTGTGCATAAGCAAAGTAAAGTCCATAGCAACAGGGTCTGCTCTAACGCTCACCACGCGCGCTGCCACTAGACTGAGTCGTCGTTTTGGCCGTGGTGCACAGCGTTGCTCCGCGTGTATGCAGAAATTGGACAGTTCGTTCAGGGAAAATTCGGCTTGTCACCAATAATAGACAGTATATGCCGAAAATGCAGCCGTGCCGAATTATCCCCAATTACGAATGATCAAATTAGCGAAATAACGAGGTTTTGCTGTACATGCTGCACACGTGTGTGCCGCCTACGTTACGGTCTTGAGTTATAATGGTCGTGGTGATTCGCTGTTAGATGTTTTTGTATGTCCGATGGCGATTTTTTTTTTGTAGGTCTTTTTCGCGCGCGACAGAAGTTCAACATCATACGAAAATCGGTGCGCAGCTGAAGCATTAGTCGATTGGCACGTTTGTTAAACTTTATTAATCTGCTGTGTCGGTCGTAGGAGGGTTTACGATACCCACGCCCGACCGCCTTTTGTTTTCTCTCCATTCGCGATGTTTACAAACCACATGAGGTACTCTGTTGAGGCAGAGTTGATCTAGCCGGAGGCCTGGGACTGCTTCCGATAATCGTCATTGGTGTCGGCCGTGAGCGGGAATCGAACTCGGGTGGCGTGCCGGGTTCGGAGCGCAAATTGAGTTGGCCCTCCTGAATAACAAATCTTGCGGCTCCGTGAGGCCCTGCTGGGTAAATTCGGCGTTAATGGTAACAGACTTGCCGACGTTACTACGAGGCGTCGGGGAAATAAGTCGCGCTTCGGGAATCTGCCCGCCCTTCGAATGCCGACGTCCGCACCTCGCTCCTCCGGCTAACGCAGGCCGCCCGCGTTCTTTGTCCCACCGGGGGTGGGGGGGGACACTTCTTGAGAGGGCGATGCAGTGCCCACGACGTGACCTGCCATGCAGCTCATCGGATACCTCCGGTCTAAATTAATATTCCGATTCTAATTGTGACCTCGGACAACGTCTGGCGAAGAGAGGAGCGCGGTTCGCTCCCTTCGTTGTTGTTGCTTATCTTTTATTGTTGTTAGCGGCGTGCTACCGTCTGCCCGCTAACCCCTGCCACTGCCGCGATCTGGTCGTTTGCAGGAAAGAGTGCTTTGTAGCTCATCGGATTTCTGCAGTACAAATACAAATTCTGATTCGGCAGTATTGGCGCTAAGTTCAAGCAGCCCCCACCGTGTGCGGCGTTTTCCACGGCCGTCGGAAGTCGGGCCGTGCCAGTCCTGGAACGGCCCCTTGCTGCTCCTGCGTTCAAACCCCCCACGGCGAGAGGGAATCGACCGTAGTACATTTTTTACGAGTTTAAAAGTACGCTTGGGTTGGATTGCGCTGTCCCAAGGTGTATCAACTTTTATGTCGTAATAATCAAAAACGCAGCCCAGGTGTTGACTGCGGCGTTAGATGATGATGACGACGATGATGAGAATCCCGACGATGATGACGACGATCACATCGTTCCTCGTGACATCGCCTATCTGCTTCCGACGGGCCGCCTGATATTAAAGCCCCAGCAGCTCGGACTGCAAACGGAGAGCCGTGTGTGTTAGTGCGGTGCCAAGGACCAGCGCGTGAACGGGCGTTGAGCCCCCCCCCTCACCCCCCGGTTCACTCCGAGTGATCGTCTGATGGATGCGACGTTGAGAGTATCCACGTCGCTCATCATGGTGGGGGGAACGGAGAGCGGGGAGCCAGCAAGCGGCGCCTGCTGGGACTGTGGCCTCACAAAGTTCGGTTCGTTCCACTGGAATAGTGGGGGGTCCTGTATTTGGGAAATTTCGTATGGAAATAAATTATTTTGGATTTAGGAAAAGTCCACGTGGGCAGCTGACTTACCCATCCGTCTGTCGCTGCTGCGTCGGTTTTCACGGTCGCGCTGCTCCGTTGCGGTCACAATGCGTTTTCGATGTCCGACGTTTCTCTGTACATGCTTGTAAACATAACGTGGACTGGTGGAACATTGTGGGTGGGGGGCTAGGTGGCAGCTATCACCCCCAATTTTCTGAATAGGGGTAAGCAATTGACTCTAACCCCCAACTAGTACTGAATGGCAGTGCGTCTTATCAGCAAGCAATCCGTGGAACCGTTTGATACATTTTTAGTCTTGCCAGCAGCAGAGTCGGTTGTTGCTTGAACCAACCAACTCTGACATTTCTGAAGCGTCCTTCTTCCCAACGTCCCGGCTGTGGGTCCACATAATTCTGTGTGGCGGGTGGGGGAGGGGGGGGTAGTGGGAGGGGGGTGAGGGGACGTTAGGGGTAGGGGGGGAAGGCGGTCGTCGCCAAGTTGGGAGTGAGGGAGGGGAGCGGGCGAAGACGCCGACAGACATCTGGGCCCGACATTAGCGCTCGCGTTCTCACAAGGCGGCTTGTGTCCGCCCAACGTTATTATCTTATCGAGGCTAAGGAGTTTTCAAGGTCTCCCCCACCCCTTTTCCTTATGAATCGTTTAGCTGTTTGGGCCGCTTGTCAAAGCGACGGCGTTTGTCCGACGCCAAACGGTCGTTTTCGAAATCCGGACGCGGATTCGGGGTCGGGCACTCCGCTTCGGGGCGGGGATTCTCGACTACACCGGCGGGGGGGGGGGGAACTATCCGGATCGCGACCCTTGTACGACCGTGCATGTTCTCTTCCCCCCCCCCCCACCCCCCTTTTCCCTCCCCACGGGTGTCAGAGAAACGCACTCGCAGCACCGAGTCTGTCTGGACGCCGCTCGGCAGGAAGCGGAGAGGGCTGCTATTTTATTAATGGCAACGTCTGAAGGAGATAAATTGGTCGAAATGTTTTTGTTGGGGCTGAGCGAGCGCGCACGTGTGCGTCTGGTTGTGCCGAGCCGGCCGAGCGAGCGCAAGGGGGGGGGAACGTGCATTTTGAGTATCGGCGGGAAAAAAAAAAAAAACGCTTGTGGTTCTAAAAAAAGATATGAAGAAAAATAATTAAATATCGTTTTTTTTTTTGCCCTCATACGCGTGAACCGGAGGTTGCTCGAAGGATTCGCCGAGCGGTAGTTCTGCGATATCCGCTTCTCGAACGCGAAAGGGTCGCGCAGTTGCTCCGTGAATAAGTTGGGGATTGATGACGAAGTTAAGTTACGAACAATTAAAATATTTTGCCCCCCTTCGTCAAACGGTGATCTCCGGGTGACCCTGACGACCCTAATTTGAAACTCGCTTTAATTATCGGCCCGGTTACGTCGGCGATGAGACCATTGGCGTCCGTTGTTTAACCGTTCGCTCAAGCCTGATTTTAACAAGAAATATTTACGCGTAGTCGGGGGCGCTGCTGTTGCGACCTGCTTACTCTGGCAAGCACTTTGCACGCAACACAAAACACGCGCGAACGTTGTTCGCGTTGATTGCGTAGAGCAGTTTGAATATTTATATCACGGTTATGTAAGCACGCTTTTTTTGTTTTGTTAATACGGCATCATCACTCGCGCACGCCCGGAATTCGTAACTCGTACGGATTCCTCGCGTGGGGGGTGGGGTTGGGCGGTGGGCGTTAAGGCAGCCAGAACCAAGAAGCACCGACAATTTTCTTCCAAACTCCAGTCCTAGAGTCCTACATCGCGACGTTTTTCTTTCTTTCTACCGCCGCTCACAAAACCCACTCGTTGCCCTTTGTCCCCTCCGCTCCCCCCCCCTCCCCTCTTTGTTCAGGCGGCGGCCTCCTCAAGTACTGCAACCTGCTGGTGCGCGACTTCCAGCCGGCGTGCGAGCAGGAGATCAAGACCCTGGAGAGATACATGTGCTCGCGCTTTTTCATCGACTTCCCCGACATCTCGGAGCAGGAGCGCAAGCTCGAGTCGTACCTGCAGAACCACTTCCTGGGCGAGGAGGGCAGCAAGTACGACTACCTGCTCACGCTGTGGGGCGTGGTGAACGAGAGCACCGTCTGCCTGATGGGGCACGAGCGCCGGCTCACCCTGGGCCTCATCACGTCGATGGCCTTCCGCGTCCTCGCCGAGCAGAACGTCATCCCCAACACGGCCAACGTCACCTGCTACTACCAGCCGGCACCCTACGCCAGCGACTTTAACTTCAGCGGCTACTACCTGCCGCCGCCGCCGCAGCACGCGCTCGCCTACGTGCCGTCGTACCACCAGCACCACCACCAGCAGCAGCACCACCAGCACCAGCAGCACCAGCAGCACCACCACCAGCAGACGTGGCTGCCCTGCAGCTAACGCAGCCGGCGATGCCCCCACCGTGATGCCCGCCCACCTGCCCGCCCGTCTGCCCCGCCAACCTCGCTGATTGATGACGGACCGCAGCAATTACCCCCCCCCTCCCTTCCTCCCCCAGGACCAATGCCGTGATACCACGCGGTCTTTTATTTTATTTTCGATTTTCCTTCCCCTTGCCTACCCCGCCCCCCCCCCCCCGATTTCCTGATTCTACACCCCCCCCAACCCCCCTCCTCCACTGCCACTCCATAGGTGCCTGTGCAACAAGCTGCTGTCTCTCCGCGCCGTGTTTGTGGTGGTCGTTGCTGTTGGTTTCTCTCTTCCATTTTACGTCTCTCGGTAAGACGGGCAAAGCAGCAGCAGCAGAGGCGGCAGCGGCATTAAGAACTGTGCGCGTTTGGCAGCACGAGCCCCCCCCCCCACTCCCCTTCATTGAACCGAGATTGCAGAACTGCATGCACGGAGACTTGCACGCCCACACACACGCACACGCAAATGAGTGAAGAGTGACGAAGAGGAGGTTGAGCAAGAGAAGATACTGGGTGGTTTTGCCCGCCGCGCTGCTTTCCACGTGTGTACATATGTAATCCAAGGCTCGCGACGCTTGTGCCAGAAAAACTTCCGCGGGCAAGTTGCGGACGTTAACCGTTTAGCGCTGGTGGAAGTAAAAAAAAAAACTAAACTAAAACACACAAAAAAATGGAACTCGAGACTTGCACGCAAGATGTTTTGCGACCTCTCTTCGGGGGAACTCTCCCGACGGGAAGAAATTATACGCGCAAAGAAGATGAAGAAGAAGAAGAAAATACAACAACAAAAAAACCGGGACACGCGTTGTGAACGGGGAAAAAAATTTCATAAAAATTTTAATAAACGCTAAAAAAAATAAAAAAACCCAAGAGAAAAAGACTGAAAAGGAAAATATTGGCGGGGCAGCCGTGCGTGGCGAGCGCGACTGCCTGTCGCAGGTTGACTGCTAACGCGTCGTCTAGCTGATTAACCACAAAAAAAATATTACCGATTTACAAAGCGCTATATTTTTTGGGGGTGGGGGGCCGGGTCCGCATTTAAAACACGAGCCCAACGTGGACACCCGACGCTTCCAGAGTTACGTAGGGGCACGCGCGCGTGGGGTGAAATGGGGAAAGCAAGAGCGAGCGAACGCCCCGGGGATGCCACTGATTTTTTTTTAACACCCCCCTCCCCCCACATCGCGCGACGGTCAACCTTCACGCCGCGGGGCAAACCGAAATAATTCCTCCCCCAACTGCACGCAACGAACGAGTGACAACGGGACGCCTCCCACCCACCCCCTTCCCCGTTGTCCCTCCGTGCTTGGCCTGTGACCACTGCCGACCCAACCGTGGCACGTACACCGCTTTCTCGGCCTCGTCTGATGCCAAGCCCGGTGACGGAACGGACGCGTTTATCAACTCTCTGCGTCGCCGCGCGGTTGCGTTCGGTCGCTGGGCACGCAGGGACATGTGGGACAAGAGTCCGTGCCTTCCCGCTGTTTGCGAGCAAGCCGTGTGCGTGGGTTAGTCCGAGAGCCCGGACCAGAAGTTTTCACTTTTGTCGGTAGCAGCTGAGGTGGCGTCACTTTAGCGGTTCCACGTTCTTTACGCGGCCAATTACGCGATCGCCATTCCATTTCAAGCGTGCGAGTGGGTTATCGAGTTCATTTAACTCTCGTTAGCCTACATAAATAACTCCGTATGGACTTAACTAGAGTGCTGCCACCTTAGCCAGTACAAATTCTACTCTGGCCCGTGACACCGAATGATGTCGTCATTTCTGCGCGTTTCCAGCCTGCTTTTTGTCGCGTTTTTCCTGGCACGGGCGTTCTCTGCAAAGTCCATTTGCGTTCGACCGCAACGTTTCCTTGCAAACGCCTTCGGTGGGGCAGGTGGGGCAGGAACGTGTGTGTCGGTGCGTCCGTTTGCGGCGGTGCCATCGTCCTCGCCAGCGCTACCGGCAGCGCCGACGCCGCTACCGCCCGTAGCTGCGGTTTGAGTGCCGTTAAAGGGATGCATACAAATTGACCTCTCATCTGTGCAATTTTGAAAACTCTTTGAATCTTTAGTTTGCACTTGTTTCGGAGTTGGGAGATCGAATCCCAAACATAGTGTTTTCCCCCATTCTCCCCCCTACACCTTCCCTTTCATTTGTTATTGTCGCTTGTTGTTGTTTTTTTGCGTAATTGTGTTCTCTTAGGTAATTTACACAAGTGCTTGCGTTGAACGTGTACGGTAATGCCGTTGGTTTTTGAGTAGCTGAGCGACTCGAAGCCGTAACTGGAGGGTGAGGGGGAAGGCCGAGGTTGGATGTATCCATGCCCCCTTCCCCCCCCCCCCCATTGGCACATCTCAGAGCCGTGCTGGGGCCCAGGCTTGCGCCACTCGGGAGAGGCTCCAGACCCTGCGTCCCGAGTCCAATTCAAAATATCACGACGGTGCATGCACGTGTCGCAGTTTGGTTTCCGGGCTCGGCTTGGCCAGTAACCATTCGTGCTGGCTTGGCTCTGATGTTCCAGTGGGGGTGGGGGAGGGGAGAGGGATCAAGATGTGTGGCAGAGAATGAGACCTAAAATGAAGGTGGCAATTTTTAAGGAACAGCAAAGTTGGCCATGGAATTGTTTCGGGTTTTTCCAATCCCCCGCGTGGTTGGGTCAAATGAGTGGACAACCGTTGCCAAACCTCGCCTAGAGTTCCACCGCAGGAAAAATCGCAGAATCCCTCGAAATGATCCAGTTAAAAAGTCTTACTCCCTCACGCGCTCACCCCCAGAAGTGTTCAGATCCTTCCATGTTTGAGAGGGAAAGATCAATTGCAATCCATTATACTTTTTTTTGCGAGTGATATTTACCGTGCAATTTAGCGTTAAGACGAGAGAAAAAAAGCCCTACATAGATACAGTATAAATATATGTTTACAAAACAAATCGCGTCAAGGTTCTATCAATCGGAGTAAAACAGGTCCGAAGAGATGATGACCATGACGACGATAATGATGGTGGTGGTGGTGATGCCCATGATTTATTGTGAGTAGGGACGAAAAATTGGACTTTGAGGAAAATGTTGACGGGAGCGCGGTGCATCTTGGGAAGAGACGATGGCTGTAGGGCACCGCTGCTGGATGGTTCTGTCAACGCTGTCAAAAAGAATAAAATAAAACCATCGCGGCGGTCAAACGTCAAACGGGATGTAACGATGCACCGATTTGGTCGCGTTTTTTTCGTAACGTTTTTTTTGAGTTCGCAAATTCGTGCGTGCGTGGGAACCTGATGTTGCAGCCGCCCCGAACTCGTCGCCACTACGAAATTGAGCTTTGCGTGACCCCCTGCCCAGCCACTTGGGGCCCACTACAAAACTCACGATGTTCAGGACTTGAGCGAATCGCGACGAACGATCGAATCGCGGTTTCTGACCGCTGGTGGTGGCATCAGTGGTGGCATCGGTGGTGGCATCGGTGGTGGCGCTGGTGGTGGCACTGGTGGTGGCGGGTACTGGTGGTGTGCGGCTCGTAAACTTGCCATGCGCAGCACTTGAGGTGCTACAATACTTTTGGGCATTATGTTTATGATGATGTTGTTTTAGATTTTATTTTAACTTAGCCTAAGGTGGGGATTTTCTTTTTAAAAATATATACGCGGGAAAAAAAATTATAGAGGAAGGGCAAAAAAAAATATCCGTGCTGCCGATGGTCCGACAATAAGCTATATATGGTAGAATATATTCCAGACACTGAAGAGAGAGAGAGAGGGAAAAAAACAGGAAAAAATATATATAAATATATAAACCGAAAAAAATGTCTACGAGCGCGTTCGTTTTTGAGTTGACGGATTGCAGAGAAGAAATATTACGGGGCCCACGATTCGCTCGCGCGCCTTCGCGATGGCGAATGACTAAGGTGTCCATCGATTGCGATGATTCACGATGGTGGGGGCGGGAGGGGGGGGGGTCGAATGGGTGACGTCCGATGGTCGAGGACCCCCCCCTCACCCCCCCTCGCCCCCCCCACCCCTCACCAACCCACCCCCCCCACCCCCCCGCACGCGCTGTGCGTTTATTTTCAAACCGGGCGATTTGTAGCAAAACGGTCCCCACGACGCGAAGGAATCGCGTGCGGGGGGCAAACCCAACCACCCACACACCCCCCTACACACCACCCCACCCCACACTAACCCCCACACACACACCCCAACACCCCCCCCCCCCACTTCCTTATCTCAGTCTTTCGGCGACTTCTCAGTGCATGCGATAGTGATGATGAACATGCCTGGTAGTCTGTGGACTGCGTGTGTGTGTGTGTGGTCAACTGTGCGGTGTGTCAACTGTGCGTTGTGCGTGCGGTGGTGTAGCGGTTAGCGCGCTGCGCTTTACGAGCATTGGCAACCCGGAGTCCCCCCCCCCCCCCCCCCGATTCCCGCTCGCGGCCGAACCACTGGTGACGATTATCTGGAACCGGTCGTGGGCATCCACCTAGGTCGACTCCGCCTCAAATGAGTGCCTGGTGCGATGCGTAAACATCGCAACTGGGGAGACAAAGGCGGCCGACGCGTGGTGTGGCCATCCCACCCCTCGTGTGCCGTGCCGCCCATTTATAGTGCTCGCTACAGCACTTGCCCCTACAGTCGTAAGGCTATACGGGGGGATCTTTGTCTTTTCTTTTGTGCGGGGTGCGTGCCTCGTGCCACTCGCTCTGTCCGCTTCCTCCTCCCTCAGCGCCCCCTCGTCCCCAACGGTTACACACGCGGCGAGGGATGATGTCGAGTTCGATCGTAAAGACACACAAAAAAAGAAATATATTTTGTTATATCAAGACTTTGCCTCGGAGACATTTAGTGAACGTGTAGCGGATTTCATTGTTCTCCCCCCCCCCCCCGTTGATCCAAAGTTGTTGAGGACGTGAAGAAAGATCTGTTCCAAAGTATGAAAACAAAAATAGGAAGAGTTTTTTTTTAACCCTTTTCTGGCAATAAAACGGCTGTTAAGATGTTCAAACCACCCCTTTGCAAGGCATCGACATCTCAACGCGTGTTTTTATTGCCAAAAAGGGGTGTAAAAAAAACCGCTTGTTCTTTTTTTATTTTCATACTTTTGATACTGGCAACAACAACAAAAAAGTGTCCCTTTTTTCAAGATCGGGCCCTCCCCGCAGAGTTTGTGCGCGGCTGCCCCCCCCCCAACCGCTCCATTTGCCACCGGGACATGTTAACGCCGTGAACCCCGCTGCCTCAGTTCAATGCACTGGCTTTGCTTCCAAGCATTTATTACCACCACCACCACCGTTCCTCACCCTCCGCTCCGTACACTCCTCCTCCTGAAGACCGGTGGAAGAAAACATGTACCGTGCTAATCGGATGTGCGGGGGTTACGAGACAACAAACAACCACGAAAAAACTAATTTCTTTAATTGCAATCTAGATGAGTTAAGATTGCATCGTGTAGCTCCAGTGGCTTCCTAATATCGGGAAGGGAAGAACGTTCCAGACGGCCGCAGAAGCGCGTCTGAAAGCGTCGCGCGCTGCGGTGACCACCGTCTATGGTTCGGTCTGTCAGGGCCCCCCCTCCCAGCCTGCCCCCCCTCCCAGCCTGCTCCCCACCAGCCTGCCCCCCCCCCCACCAGTCTGCCCCCCACTGAAAATCGTGAATAGCCGCCACCATGATTGGTCAACAGAGACGTCCACTCTTGTACGTTGTGCAGGCCCGTGTGAGTGTACAACACTTTCAACGTTTTTGTTTTTTTGTGGGGTGACTCTATTTTTGTTTATTGATGTTGTCTGAATGTAAGATTCTAAGGACCAAAGAAACGGCGCGAGAGGGGGGGGCTGTCGTTTCCCGCATGGGTTTTGTCTGGGGGGTTGGGAGGGGGGGTGCCGTTTGGGGGCTGGGGGCGGGGGGGGCCCATGTGTGTCTAATTTTGTTGTATACATATACTGTAAGTGCCTGATCACATGACCATTTCATTAAACTCCTCTTTTGGGTCCACTTTAACATCGCTTGTCTCTTTTATTGTTATTGGTATATTTTAAAAACGCGCGTTAACTCGAGCACAGGGCTCTGCAACCCCTCCCAAAAAGCGAGAAGAACCCACGTTTATTTCGAATTCTGTAATTAAAAAAATATATTTTATGGTTCTTTTCGGTAAAGCCACGTAGATCGAAAAAATAACGATAAAATAATAAAAATAAAGTGAATCAAAATATCACGGCGTTTCGATCGCAACACAGGCGGTCTGATGGCGACCGCTTGTGTTGCGATCAAAACTCCGGGATATTTTTTTTATCATTTTATCATTATTTTTTCTATCTACGTGACTTTACAGAAAGAATCCCTGCAGTCACGAAAGTTTTAAGTCAAAATGAAAATATATAAAAAAAAAACACCCCTATTTCAAGAGCCCCGATGTGGTGGTGAATCTGTCTGGAGGGTGTCAATCTCTCCGGAGACGCGATTGACGGATGCCGTGGCTACTACGTACGGTGCGAAAGAAGTTGCACGTGTGTTCTCCTGTTCTTGCATGGCTTGTGCGGGTTTCCCCTGCCACGGCTAACGAAACGAAAATCAAACCAAGCAATGGAACCGGTGTTGGCCAAGCAGCCCAATGCAAATGGATCGATGAACATTACACACAACATCAACATCACCCCACCGGCCTGAAATCAAAACAACTGTGTAGGTACCTCCCGAAAACGAGTCTTGAGTCTCGGCGAGGCTTTCCTGGGAAAACAAGCACGAAGCTATTAATGACGATGAAATAATATTGTTCTGTTTATAAATCTTCGAAGTTGTGCCAGGATTTTCTCGAGGCTTTTTTGTCTGTGTGCGTGTGTGTGTATACACATGTGGGAAGCGGTAGTGTAGCGCTTAGCCTGCTGCGATATGAACCCCGAGACCCGGGTTTGATTCCCGCTCACGGCCAACACCAATGGCGATTATTATCTGAACCGGTCCTGGGCCTCCCCTAGGTCTACTCAGCCTCAAATGAGTACCCGGTGCGGTGTGTCAACGCCACTGGGGAGATAAAGGCCACCCACCCTCTCGTGTACCGTGCTCGCTAACAGCACTTAACCCCTAAAGTCTGTAAAGGCTACACGGGGGATCTTTGTCTTTGTTGCGTATGTCTGCCTCCACTTTTTCCAATTCCAGTCTGATTCCCTTCTACGGCAGAAATCTCTGGGCGGACAGATAAAATGAAAACCACATAGCGACTCGGCAACTGCTGCGGCGGTGGCGGAGGGCTGTGCCGTTGTGCAGCTGCGCACACGAAGAGCGTCCAAACGAATGCCACAGCCCAGAGCCGCGCTTTCGAGGTTGCTGGAGAAGAAGGGGCCAGAGGCAGAATGAGCGAGCGAGTGATCGGCGCGTGGCTCCTGGGGGACTCGACAGCTGGGGCCGTAATGATGCTTCGTGTGCAGTCGCCGGTCATCCGGCTTGTTCATCGTAGAGTTGGATTTGAAGTTTTCGTGACTGCAGGGATCCACGGCTTGTTCATTGTATAGTTGGATTTGAAGTTTTCGTGACTGCAGGGATCCACGGCTTGTTCATCGTAGAGTTGGATTTGAAGTTTTCGTGACTGCAGGGATCCACGGCTTGTTCATCGTAGAGTTGGGTTTGAAGTTTTCGTGACTGCAGAGATCCACGGCTTGTTCATCGTAGAGTTGGATTTGAAGTTTTCGTGACTGCAGGGATCCACGGCTTGTTCATCGTAGAGTTGGATTTGAAGTTTTCGTGACTGCAGAGATCCACGGCTTGTTCATCGTAGAGTTGGATTTGAAGTTTTCGTGACTGCAGAGATCCACGGCTTGTTCATTGTATAGTTGGATTTGAAGTTTTCGTGACTGCAGGGATCCACGGCTTGTTCATTGTATGTTGGATTTGAAGTTTTCGTGACTGCAGGGATCCATACTCCTTGGTTCTTTCGGTGAA
>NC_083783.1:5717150-5827727 GCF_015708825.2 Lethenteron reissneri
CCTTCAGGCCACCCCAATATAATACGAAAGACGCCATGCCACATGATTATGCACAACCTGCCAACCCACGCCCCTCCAATTGCCAGAACATTGCTCCCTGGACAGAAGCCTCATCACTTGCTGTCCGCATGTGGAACTCGGCCTCCCGATGAACACATTGTCGGCAAGATCACCGATTCTGGTTTCAGGCCTTCAAATGCTGAGCACACACACATGGGGCATCTCCTTACTTCACCACGTGCCTTGCCGAGTCTTTGAGCTCCAGTGAATAAAGATTATGCCGATTAGATGTACTAATGTCTGGTATGGATCTTGTGCGCAATTGTATATAAAAAAGGGCCGGATAGGGGTTGTCGGAGATAGCTCAACCCCCGACACTAACAAGTGGACCAGATTCTTTACAGATTTTAAACAATGGTGCAGGTTTCTTAATTTCCTCCCCCCACTGTCCACCCAGCAGCGGGCGTCACGGTGGTGAGATTTTAACTACCTCTCCCGGTATACAGGAGGTCGTGGGTTCGATCTCGACACTGACGCCAGTTGTATATTTGGTTTGCGTGTTCTCCCCCATGGTCGTGTGGATTCTCCGGGTCCTCTTTTTTTTCCCTCCACGTTTAGAATCAATGTCAGGCGTTTGGAGAAGTTAGCTGCTATACATTTTTACGTGATAAGCCACTTCTCTGAAAAAGAGTTACATAACTCAGTGGGCCTTACCTCATTAAATAACAAAAATATTTATACATGTGGTGGCTTAAAGCATGAGTAGTTCCACCTATTCCAAGACATTTGGCCAGTGTGGAAGCGTAGGCCAGACTCTCTCGAACTCCCTCCAGTGGAGGGCCCCTTCAACCAGTGGTGCCACGAGCGAACAATTGTAGGGCTGCACTTTGACCTTCTATTGTTGTTATGATAGTAAGGGATTGATCGAATGAAATCCCCAGACTTGAGACTCTACTATGTGTGTGTTACGTATGTTGAACTGCTTTCGCACCGTACGTAGCCAAACCGTGCTAGTCGGAGGTGCGGGGAGGGGGGAGGATAAACTAAACGCAAAAAGCAGTTGTTGAGAAATGAGTTTTCAATCTAGATTTGAAAGTGCATGGCTCCAGTGGCTTTTTAATATCTGAAGGAACAGCGTTCCAGACTAAAACCTCCACGGGTTGTGGTCGACTGGACGAAGAAAGACCACGACTAGGATGAAAAAAATATATTTAAAAAATGCCGACCCCCCCCCCCCCCCCGCAACGAACGATGTCTGCGCCGCGTAGAGTCTTTGAAGGCTCCGTTTGGTTCGCGTTCCCGTCAGGTCGCGACCGCACGGCTCGCCGCGCGCGCACACTTAGCGCCGCTCGCGGGGGATAGATATTTCTGGCGGCGGGGCGTTGTCGTCGTTGTTGTTGTTGCGGGGAAAAAGGGGGAGGCGAGAAAGTTGCATTTCTGACCTTTCGTTGTTTGGCTTAGGTTGAGAAAACAATGAGAGCATTAACTAAATAAACTCTGCGAGGAAACTTGGGCACAAATCCTGCTTTGGGATTTGGCTTTCATGCGCCTGTGCGCGCGCGTGTGTGTTTGTCGGTGCATCTGTTTGTCGGCGAGTGGTAGTGTGGTGTTTAGCGCCCTGCGCTACTCACCCCGCGACCTGGGTTAAATTCCCGCTCATGACCAACACCAGTGACAATATATTTGATGCGGTCCTGGGCCTATCCTAGGTCGACTCGACCTCAAATGAGTACTTGGTACGGTGTGTAAACATCGCTACGAGAGAAAATGGCGACCGGCGTGGTGTTGGCCACCTCTAACCCCTTGTGTGCTGTACCAGCCTTGATAGGTACTCCCTAACAGCACTTGCCCCAACAGTCTGTTCAGGCTATACGGGGGATCTTTGTCTTTTATGTGCGCGGATGTGTTCGTCGGGGAGCAGTGGTGCAATGGTAAGCTCGCTGTGCTACGGACCTGGCGGCCCGAGTTCAATTCCTGCTCACGGCCAACACCAGTGACAAGTATCTGACTCAATCCTGGGCCTCCCCTAGGTTGACTCAGCCTCGAACGGGTACCTGGTGCCATGTGTAAACATTGCCACTGGGGAGACAAAGGCGGTCGGGCGTGATGCTGGCTTCCCCTTGTGTGCTGTACCAGCCTTCATAGGTGCTCGCTAACAGCACTGGCCCCTACGGCCTGTTGGGGCTAATGGCGTTATTTAATCTTGTTTTTTTCTCCCAGTGGGGAAGTACGGTGCAAACAAACCGACAAAGTGGTCTGGTAATCAGCTAGCAGCAGATTGGCAAAACGACTGTAAATTTGAATTATCAGTTATCTTAAATTTGACTATTTTAATGCATCTCCCTACTTTAATGCAATTGTACTATCTTGTGTTATTGTAAGATACCATAATTCTAAAGTTCCCATTCAATACACGCCATTGTAAAGAGGCATTCATTTTAAGCAAGCCCGCCGCCTGAGCGGATTCGCAAACCTCTCGGCCGCGAAAAAACTTTTCTTCTGGCAGAATCCAGGCGTGCCACGCGTCGCCGCTCGTTAACCGGGCGAGCGACAAGTCACCCTACAGTTGCCCACCCATGTGGGTCGATGTGCCTGGAAGGGCACAGGGGCAGCTGAGGGGCTGCGGGAAGTTGTGATGCGGAGTGGTGGGGTGGTGGGATCAGCGATGGGGAACCGGGGGGTGACTAGCGAGCCACGGGGTGGAGCGCAGTCCCGATTGATTGAGAGTGGTGGATAAGACGCGGATCAGGGGGTATCAGCGTCGTAATCGGCTTGCGCCTCGGAAGGACACAACACCCTCGCGCGAGGAATTGGGGTCAGGCAGGGCGATGTGCAGTCTGTAGTGGCTCCGATTGCCGTGGCGGTGAGCAGCCGGTACGGTGTTTCTCCCCGTATCGTATCCCCCCCCCTTCACCCCATCAGCTTTAGCTCGCCTGTCCGGGATAGAGCCGTCCGAAATGACCGCTTGACCGGGTCACGCCCCAGTGTCTGTGTTTGGCACCTTTTTGCCCGAAATGAAGATATTGACCTTCTGCTCCATCCCTAAAGCCCTTGCTTATGGTAGAGCACACAGCACCTCTGATGGCGCTTTAGGTTCGTACGGGCCTGCTGACGGAAAGGCCCTCCACTGGAGGGGAGTTCCAAGATCGCCACCAGGGAAGCTACTTTGGCCTGCTCTTCCACGGTGGCTTCGTGGTGTAACCCGCTACTTTATTCCACCCCACGTCAAACTGCCTATTGAGTCACTTGGTGAAACCCATCAATACAGCTCCCGGTCGTCAGAGGTCGAGCCGGGGGCGGGCGCCAATTTAAGAAATTGGCACCACTGTTTCAAACCGCAGTTTCCGGAGATGGAATCGAACCGGCGACCTCTGGAGTTCAAGTCCAGTGTGCTCGCCCTTGCACCACGGCGATGCTACTTGGCCTACGTGCACGTGCAATGCGTTCACGCCGCCAGTGGAACTTAACCGTTTGGGTCAAGTGGTTGCTTGTGTGCCGATTGCTTCGGAGTCCTTGGCCTCGCCTCCCTCGCTTTACCCTGACCCCCGATTGGCTGCCAGTTCACTGAATGGTTTACTTTACGTTCACAAACGTTGACGTGGCGATTTCAGCGGCGCGCGTCGCCTTCGTGCCCCTGCGCCTCCCTTCCCCCCGCAAAGGGCGACGTTCTTTCACCTAAGTGGACGGGTTGTCCACTTAAGTGAGGCTTAAGTGGGCGAAACGTTACGCTTACATGTGCTAAGTGATTTGGCACGAGCCCTAGTCGGTGGTCCAACTTGGACATGCGTCTACGGTTAAACCCGCGCTGCCCCCTTCCGTCGTGCCAGACGTCGCCTCTGCCGGCTCGCCGATGACGCACCTGGCGATCGCCAATAACCGCGCCGGCCAGTGACACAAAACGCGGCTGTTGCGGCGACGACGACTGTAATCCTCGCGTAGAAGACGGGCAGCTGGTAGAACGAGCGGTGACATAATATCAGCTCCGAACGCGATCCTCGCTGAATTACGCCTTTGTGTTAAAGCCTCGCTGGGAAGCTCGGGGCTTTAACCCCGGCCGCCCACCGTCTGATTCCGCGCTCCCGGGAGAGGGGGAGTGACGCGGGGTAGGGCCTATGGACGAGTCTCGATTTATGAGTCAGTTGTCTGCGGCCGTGCGTCGGCAAGCCTGGCCAAACCTGACCTCGCAAGTGGGACGGTTGCGTAGGACCCTGGTTGGTCTTCGTCATAATAATGATAATAATTTACATTTATCAAGCGCAATTCATCCAGGGATCTCAGTGCGCCATGCACAAAGCTAGGATGCCATGGTGGCGAGATGTTAATTACCTCGCCTGGTATACAGGAGGTCGTGGGTTCTATCCTGACGCCTGTTGGTTGCGTGGATTTGTTCTCTGGGTCCTTCAGTTTTTCCCTCCACATTTAGAATCAACTTGACACATTTAGAGTATTTGGCTCTAAACAGGATAAGCCACTTTGTTGAGCTAACATTTGTGGCCTTGTCGCTTCTGAAAAGGAGCTATATAGCTCAGAGGGCCTTACCTGGTAAAATAAGAATTGTTGAGTTTTTTTAGGAAATATAAATATGACAACAGTACAGTAAATCATCATCATCAGAGATAATGAAACACCCGCCATTGTTCTTCATAATTTTTTATTTTTTGTAGTCATTGTTAGTGAACATTTTCCATTTCGCCCCCACCTTCCCCCCAAGTTCACTCGTACCAGGAACGTAACCCCATTCTTCCCAACTGGAACGAGGTTTCTGCATTCGCGAATTCTACATTCGCGAGTGTTTCCAAGAACGTGACCCTCGCGGATAGAGAGAGAGAGGGTTTTGCTGTGCAATTACACATTTACCCAGGAGAGCGACACTGAGGCTTTAAGACTCTCGCTCAGTTTGGGTCCTGCATGTGGATGTTTGGCCAACGCTAATTGCACGTTGTTTATTTTTGGCTGTGCGAGGAAAACGGAGAACTCCACGGAGAGCAATGCAGAACCGGGGAAGGGGGGGAGAGCACACAACCTCTGCGCAGACAGGTTCCTCAGTGAGTTTTGAGACCCACTGAGGCTTTCCAGGCTATAATCTAACCAGGAAGCAGATCGTTTTTCGCAAGCCGTTTAAGAGCTCTCGTTCTCTCCCCCACAGGCCACGCAAGCAGAACTCTGCGGGGGGCTCCGCACCGTGATTGTGCATGTAATCTCATGTAATAGCATTAGTCATGCATTCTATTGACCAAACGTCCCAGTGTGGCAGGACGCTCCGGGGGTAAAAAAAAGAGTCTTGCGAATCGTTACATTGTTACGAGCGGACGAGCGGCACACCGCTGTCGTGTGAACGGAATGACGTGTTAATTTGGATCGATACTGGGGAGCCACGGTGGCGAGATTTTAACTACTTCGCTTGGCATTCTTGGTTCTTTCGGTAAAGTCACGTCGAAGGGAAATAATAAAGTAATAAAAATTTAATAATGAAAATTGAACCAAGAATATGAATCCCTGCAGTCACGAAAGCTTTAAATCGAAATTTACCTCGCCTGGTATACAGGAGGTCGTGGGTTTGATCCCGACCCTGATTGATGCCTGCTGTATATTTGGAGTTTGCGTGTCCTCTGGTTTTTCCCTTCACATTTAGCATCAACGTGCGATTAGAGGATTTGGCTGCTATAAACTTCCGCATGATGAGCCACTTCATTGAGCTATCATTTGTGGCCAGGTCGCTTCTGAAAAAGAGCTACATAGCTCAGGGGGCCTTATCTGGTAAATAGAAGAAATGGTTTTATTTAGTATCAGTTTAAAGTGGTCCTTTCATCGTAAAGTTAAAGGTCGTGCATTGCTAAATTTAAACTCTTTGGCCAAGGGACGCGGGCAGAATGCGATGTCCGATAGTCCTTGCGGTGCGGTCATCGTAACCCCTGTTAACAGCGCTGCCAATGGGAAGGCTGCAGTCACAGGTCTATTATTAATCCCCGGCGCCATAGTTCACAACTCATAAAAGTCTTACACGGTCTATGATTTGCTAAATTGTTCTTAATTAAACTAAACGATTAAAACTACAAAACTATGTTTTTTTTATTTTACCAGGTAAGAGACCACTGAGCTATCAAGCTCATTTTCAGAAGTGACCTGGCCACGAATGATTTATCAATGAAGTTGCACAACACGTGGAAATTGATCGCAGCCAGATACTTTCAATGCACGTTGATTCTAAATGTGGAGAGAAAAACCAGAGGACCCGGAGAAAATTCCACGTGACCCCGGGGAGAACAGGCAAGCTCCAAATATACAGGCGTCAGGGTTTGGATCGACCCCACAACCTCCTGCATACCAGGCGAGGTAGTTAACATCTCTCCACTGTGGCGAGATGCTCCGTGAATATGGGTCAATATTGCCCCTCTCTTGTATTTAAATATAATTCTTTCGCAGTTGGTATATGAAGCATAGTTGGATTTGATGCTGCGTGACTGAATCAGTGGAGTGGTGTCACTTGGTTGTTTTTGGAAAACGGGTAAAACCTATTCTCATTATTGTCCTGATCAAGCTCCGTTTGCATCACAGCCCCATAGACCACACGGAGGACCGTCACGGACCCACCGGTTGTCTGGTGGACCAACACTCTGAGAGGCCACTGGACTAAGTGCAAGAAATGAAATGAAGGGCCCCCTATCTAATTTACACCCTCTATTTAGCCTGGCACCTAGGCCTCTCCCGGCCTATGGGCCCCTGGGAGACGTGGCACTGGATTCATGCTCGGCAGCCAAACCACAGACTGAACCCTCGCGGATCCCCGGTCGGGCTCTTAAAGGGGGGTCTCTTGCGTTAACACCGGTGTCTTTGGTAACCTTTGTCCGACTCGACAAGTCGCAGTGATTCACGCCGAACCCAATAGTCATCGCATTGGTCGGCATTGGCCCTGATTCAAGGTATAGAATCGGCTGTCCAAATTTGCACCACCCCACCTCCGCACCGCCCCGCCCCTCTCCACCCTCCCCGCTCCGTGGAGCACTCTACTGGAGAGGATTCAACAGAGAGCAATTTGGGTAGATTGATGATCGAGCAAACCCTGATTCACTCCAGTGACTCGCTCACCAGCGGTCAGTCGCCTCCTTGTCACTCTTCTATCGCTACTGCCGGGGTTACTGTTCCCGTGCACTTCACTCATTGATTCCTCGCCCCGTGCTGAGGACGGTGGGTCAGCCAGGCACTGACTGGCTCCGTCTCATCCACCACGCTGTGTTCAACCACTACACATGGCAGGTCACAGCAATACACTCACTCACTCATTCACCCACTCACTCACCCACTCACTCACCCACTCACTCACCCACCCACTCACCTACTCACTCACCCACTCACTCACCCACCCACTCACCCACCCACTCACCCACCCACTTGCCCACTCACAAAACGACAGTTGATAGCAACACACTCACTCCCTCACTCACACCTACTCACTCACCCACCCACCCACTCACTCACCCACCCACTCACTCACTCACCCACTCATTCACCCACTCACTCGCCCACTCACAAAACGACAGTTGATAGCAACACACTCACTCCCTCACTCACACCTACTCACTCACCCACTCACTCACTCACACCAACTCACCCACTCACTCACTCACCCACCCACTCACTCACCCAGGTGACAGCAACACACACACACACACAGTCGCCCACTCGTTCACACCCTCAACTCCGCCACTGCTGGTCGTCATCTCACTTATCTTTCCGCCTCTTCCCTCGCACTGCTCCACTTTTGGAATTCCCACCCTCCCATGGTCGGTTGAACAACAACACAAAAATGCAACCAACGCGTAGCCCTTAATCCCGCTACAACTGTGGCAGTGCTGGTTGTGGCTGGCCGCCTGGCCTCACGGGGCCTCCGTTGGGCCTGTGCTCGGCAAGCCCCGTTGCCTTTCTCGCTCGCGGTGTTGACGAAACCGACGAATGAAACGTTTCGAGCCCATAGACACGCCACGCTTGCTGGGTTTGCGTGGACCCCCCCCCCCACCACTCCTTACTGCGTTCGTGACGCAAAGGTGGGAGATGGACTCGTGGCGTAATCGTCACGGCAGCGCTTCGGTCCACGAATAAATGTTTCTGACGTTGTTGAGGTGCTTTTGCGCGCACGCACAACTCGTTAGGGACAGTTTGAGATGTGTTCGCTCGTGTAGAATGCTGTTAATTGGGCTACGTCAGAAGAACGTTTGTTTTTCTGGAGACTCTTTTTTTGTTGCTTCAAAATGGTACGCGCAAAATTCTGAGATTGCACATCTTTTGAAGCGTAGTAGTAGTAGTAATTATAATGAAAAGACAAAGACTGAGAAGGACAATTTACTGCAACAAAAAACTAAAAGGAAAATTCCCGGATGACAAAAGCCCGCTAAAAATACATTGGCAATTAATCACCGACAGCTTTTCGGTCTCCATCTAAGGATCGAGCAGATATGCAGGAAAATGTTCCGTAATTAAAACTGCACTGTGAGCATTACAAAGAGACCTAAAGCCCATTTAGACGATTTGTTATCTTCATTTATTATTATGATCACCGTCATTTGAATGTGTGTGCCGTAAGCTGTTGAGAGGGGATGTTGGGCGTGCTTTAAGTTGCCCCGTGGGAAGGTTAACTTAATTATGGGATGGAAGCGTGGATCGCTGCGTTTTCCCGAAGCGTCGCCGCCGTTCCGGCAGAGCTCCGATTCACCCACGTGTGGGCTGCTGCTGCTGCCGCCGCCGCTTTTGATGCTGCTGCTGTTGTTGTTTGTGCTGTTGCTGCTGTTGTTTGTGCTGTTGCTGCTGTTTCTGTTGCTGCTGTTACTGCTGCTGCCATTGCTGATGCTGTTCCTCTTGTTGCTGCGGCTGCTGTTGTTGCTGCTCTTGTTACTGTTGCTGTTGTTGTTGCTGCTGCTGTTGTTGCTGCTGATGTTGCTGCTGCTGGTGTTGTTGCTGCTGCTGGTGTTGCTGCCACTGCTGTTGTGACTGCTTCTGCTGTTGCTGCTGCTGTTGCTGTTGTTGCTGCTGCTGTTATTGCTGCTATTGTTGCTGCTGTTGTTGTTGCTGCTGTTGTTGTTACTGCTGATGTTGCTGCTGCTGCTGGTGTTGTTGCTGCTGCTGTTGTTGCTGCTGTTGTTGTTACTGCTGATGTTGCTGCTGCTGCTGGTGTTGTTGCTGCTGCTGTTGTTGCTGCTGTTGCAGATGTTGTTGCTGCTGCTGCCACTGCTGTTGTTGTGACTGCTTCTGCTGTTGCTGCTGCTACTGTTGCTGCTGCTGATGATTATCATGCTTCCGTAGCGTTTTACTATTACAGCTGCTCCTATTGATGCTAACATTGCTCCTGGTGCTGTCGCTACTGCTGGTGTTACTGCTGCTGTTGATGCTGCTGCTGCCCATGCCACGTGAATGATGGCCATTCACAGCGTGGGGTGCTGCTGGGAGTAACAAGGAGCAGGAGGAGGGTTATTCGCTCGCCCGCACCACCGTCTCCACCACCTCTTGGCATCCTCGCATCATCCTCCCATCCTCATTTGACTGAAGCCGTAACCCCCCAACCCTAACCCCCTGCCCCCCCCACACCTTTTAACCCGTTCAGAGTTCACAAGAGAAACTGACGGTGCTGGTTGGCGCAGAAACAAAAATAACACGCTACCCTCGAGCGTGTAGAGATGCAGATTGCGTCATATCTGCGTTTTTATCGTTTCTCAAAGGAAATGATGGTGTCTTCTTGGTTCTTTCGGTAAAGTCACGTAGAAGGAAAATAATAAAATAATAAAAATAAAACATAATAAAATCATTCTCACGACGTTTCGGCCACAACGCAAGCAGCCGTCTTCAGGTGGAGAACAGGTCTGTCGAGAAGGCAGAGTCTGAAATGTTCTCCTGTTCTCCACCTGAAGACGGCTGCTTGCGTTGTGGCCGAAACGTCGTGAGAATTATTTTATTATGTTTTATTTTTATTATTTTATTATTTTCCTTCTACGTGACTTTACCGAAAGAACCAAGAAGACGAATCCCTGCAGTCACTAAAGCTTTAAATCGAGAAATGATGGTGGTTTATAATTGCGTGACGTTTCGGGCAATGGCCCTTTTTCAGGCGGAGCAGAGCTCTAGAAATATTGCAGGAGAGCGGCCATTCACGAGGGGCCTAATGTTGGCTCTCGGCATGTAGCGTAGCAACAAGCGAGTTTGTGCCAATGGTCCAGCTGGTCCTATGGAACAGTTAAGTCCAATACCGTATAACTATACACTCGGTAACATGTTATTAATCTCTCCAAATTGGGACAGCTAACTCCAAGACAATACGACTACACACTCGGTAACATGTTATTAATCTCTGCCAAGTTGGAACAGCTAAGTCCAAAACAATACAACTGCACACTCGGTACAATCTTATCAATCTCTCTCCACTTTGAAGCGGAGTCAGGATGTGCTGAACGCATGGACGAGGGTGTCAGTGGCAGCTGGGCTACGGAAATGGCGGAGGATGTTGTGCGGTTGGAGGTGTGAGGTCCCGCAGAGCTGAGATGCTCGGGGAGAGAACGAGAGCTCTGAAGGCAGCTCGCCCCTTCGATCTGGCGCTTGGTTGATAATAATCGTGAGGATAAATGATGGTGAATGCGTTTTAAATTAATCCAGGAGTCCTGCATTAAGAAGTTTGGCGAGTTCCATTCGGCGTATGGGAGGCTAACAGAGAACCACAGGGTAAACTCACCGAGCAAACGAGGGGATAACACTCAAAGCTCCGCACAGATGGATTCATTCCACGGCTGAATCCACCTGATTCAGCTGTGAGCCGAATCCGTCGCAGCACTGGCATCTCGTGACCACGTAGCAGCCCCACGCCTGCAACACCTGGCATGCACTGGTGGTCACCCATCCCGACAGAGGCGCAGCTAGGGGGGTGGGGCAGGGGGGTACATGTGTCCCCGGGCGCCAAGGTAAAGGGGTGCCAAAATGAGGCTTACGACGTTACATTATAACTTATTGCGGAGGACGCGACAGCCTGAAACTACCGCACAAATCTACACCTCAACCTAAGAGTTTATATATCCCGCCACACACAGCCTACATGTCATGTAATTACATTTTGGTATGTGATTAAACGGGGGGGGCGGGGGCGCCAATATTATAGTTCGTCCCCGGGCGCAAAATATCCTCGCTACGCCACTGCATCCCGAGCACTAAGCAGGCTCAGCTCTGGTTAGCATCCTCGATCCGACGAAATCCGGGCACGTTCCGGGTGATTTGGCGGTAGGCATTAAAGATAATTCAACCCGTCGTGGCAGCATCAACGGCAGCATTGCTTCCACCGCTGCTCACGGCTTGTGCCACTGTGAGCGAAATCCTTTGGGCTCCCAATACGTGTGGCGTACATTGAACGCGGTTTCATTCGCGTTCGTAAAATGTGCAGGATGAAAATTTGCCTTAATGAAACCGCGAAAGCGGCTGCTGTGACTGTATGTGTGTATATCTATCATGTGCACCGTTGCTGTGACTGTGTGTGTGTGTGTGTATATCATGTGCGCCACTGCTGTGAATGTGTGTGTATATCTATCATGTGCACCGCTGCTGTACCGCGGTTGAGCTTGGCTCCAATGTCTTGGCTGCGGTTATCGCTGGCAGTGCCCATGCCCGGCCCCCACCCATTCCACCCCCGCTTTTGTGCGACCCTACCCCGCACCCCCTGCTTTTTGCGCCCCCTCTCTCCCGAGGGATTTTGTGTGGGGTCACGCGTTCAGACGCTCGGTTATACGAGGCAGCTCCGGCCTCGTAATGCTGCGTCGGTTAGAGATCCCTTTACGATCCACGAGCATATTTGAGTCCTTCAGCCGCAGCTGCGTGAGAGACGTTTGACGGAGTCTTGTCCTGCAGTGTGTTGGTGCCACGCTGGCGAGATGTTAGCTACCTCGCCTGGTATACAGGAGGTCGTGGGTTCGATCCCGACCTTGACGCCTGTATATTTGAAGTTTGCATGTTCTCCCTGTGGTCACTTGGATTTTTCTCCGGGTCCTCCGGTTTCTCCCTGCACATTTCGAAACATGCATTTCGAGTATTTCGCTGCTGCTATAAATTTCCACGCGATAAGCCACTTGGTGGAGTGATCGTCAGTGGCCAGGGAGCTTCTGTAAAAAAAAAAAAGAGCTACGTTGCTCAGTGAGCCTTACCTGGTAGAATAAAATTGGCTGATCGTAGAATTTTTTTTAGTTTATTGTATTTTTATATCATGGTGGTGGGGAGGGAGGGCTTTCATCCATCAGCTGGCGACACGGTGCCTGATATCGTTGCGCGGTTTTCTTCCGATTCAACACGTTTGAATTCAGATATATTTTTGCTCGAGGCCCACTGTCCGACGTAGGTTCGTTTCCCCCCCTGCCGCTCTCCTGCCGCTCTTTGCTTGCCAGCGTTGCATCTGCGCGGCGGCCGATGCGCCGCGCCGTTTCTCAGCGGCGCCACGAAGCAACCGGGGAAACGTCACGGGGTCCAGCGGCGTGAACAATTCGCCCGGCGCCTGCGCGCGAGCCGACATCGTCGTCGCTCCATCGCCGCGAGGCGCGTCACCTCCGGGCCCTCTCGCCATTTAATTGCACGGCGGTTGTTACCGACGGGCAGCTCGCGTCAAGTTCATGTATTAGGTATAGCCCTTTGAGCCATTCGGCTCTTGAATCGGGTGCAACAGCAACAAACAAAAAAAACTAAAACATGAACAAAAAAACATCTTTAAGTTAATATGTGACTGAGTGCAAGCAGAAAATCCAAGAAAAGACAGCAAAATATTGCAGAAAAAACACCATACACCAACGCTGTGTGCATAAATCCCAGTGGGATGCAAGTCAAACAACAACAACAACCACAAGACAACTTAGAATAAGGCCATCAGTCTAACTCTGTACTACAACAAACAAACATGGCTAAACCAATACACTTTTCGAAATCACCAAAATAAAGCCATGAAAGCAATGAAACAGTGATCATAGGAACTGTGATGGAATTTTCACAATAAATAACATAAACAACATGTACTACCAAAACCCTGCAGCCATAGCTGGCTGCATGAGTCACTCCACAACAGCAGGAGCATCATTCGGAGTATTATAACTTTTCAATGCACCTTTAAGATCAGCACACTAAATCAAAACACAGGTCATACTTTGCAGTGATCATCCGGAGCGAAACATTTTATTTTAGGCCACTGAATAGCACTGGCAGCTAGGGGTGTACAACTCATCTAGAGCAGTTTTGAGTGAAGACCTCATAGGTAGTGATTCAAGTTGCAGTGTTTATTGGCAACAGCATTCCAGACCCAATGCATTGCGACGGCCGCGTGTCTAAGGGTGCACCGAAATAGCAGCGGTGGACACCTGTGGGTTTTATAATGAAAAGTGGGATGCAAGAATCTGTCAGGGCCACTGATGATGCCCTATCCCCCGTGGCCTGCGGAAGGTCGCCGCGTACCAGGCCAGGTACATTTACATTTAAATTCCAGCCTCTAGGCAACCTCGTAACGGCTCATTTCACTCTCCTCCTTCTGAGCCCCTCGGCGATTCGATAAATTTGTCCGATTCCAAGGTCAGAGTTCGAACCATGAACACAGTATTATTATTACAATTGTGGTGATTGTAGTGGCTGTAGCGGTCACTATGAACACTTTACGGAGTTTGAAATGTCGATTCTTACTCGCATGGTTCTGCGATGTCACAATACATCTGACCCCTGCACATGAACTCGCCTTCTTGCTCCAGCTCCACAGTAGTCGTACTCTCAGGGTCACGTTTCCTCCTTTGGCTGCCATTCCATTCCCGGTCATATCCATCGGCCCATTTAGTGACGCGTCCTGGCCAATTCCACTTTCATAAATTATCAATGCGATGTCTCGTATGCATGTTGAACTTCTTTCGCACCGTACGTAGCCAACCATACTAATCGGTACCCGTTTAAAGCTGAGTCGACATAGGGGAGACCCAGGACTGGCACAGATGTTCTTCACTGATGTTGGCCATGAGCGAGAATCGAACTCGGGTCACCGGGTTCATGAGCGTAGCTCACAAGCTGCTGCTGCACTCTCACGCTCTCCACTTTGTCTCTGCCCAAAACACAAAGATCCCCCATATAGCCTTAACAGGCTGTTTTTGGGAAAGTGCGGTTAGCGAGCACCTATGAAGGCCAGCACGGCACACAAGGGGGTGTAGGTGGCCAACACCACGCCCCAGTGACGATGTTTACACATCGCACCAGGTACTCATTTGAGGCTGCGTCGACCTAGGGGAGGCCCGGGACCGGATAATCGTCACTGGTGTTGGCCATGGGCGGGAATCGAACTCGGGTCGCCGAGTTTTATAGCGCAGCACAGCTAACCCTTGCACCCCCGATCCCCACACGTGCACACGCGCACGCACACACGCACGCACACGCAGGCGCTTCTCTACTTCATCCACGTGATGGACCACGTGGCGTCACGCGACTACATCCTCGTCTACTTCCACACGCTAACGAGCGAGGCCAATCAGCCCGACGCCGCCTTCCTCCGCACCGTCTACAACACCGTGGACTTGAAGTAAGCGGCGCCCGTCGGGGAGATGGAGGCGGTGGGGGGGGGGGGGGTGGTGGGGGAGCGGGGGGAAATGGCACTCCGATCAGCCAGTCGACCGCGGTGCGATCGGTCCAAGAACTTGCCCGGTAGAGTCTCTGTTGTGCCCACTCGTTCTCCACCCGACTCAGCCAGTCAAGTCGTCTCGTGAACAAGTGTGCCTGTGTGTTGCCACTTCAGCCATGCCGGCGTGTTGGAGAGAAATTCGCAGCATTTTTAAAATTTTGTATTACGTCCCTGTGGTAGCTACCGCCAGCATCATCAGGCAGTGGCCAGAAATCTGCCCGATGGTAACTGGCTCTATCTACCAGTGAAACACCATGCCATATGGTTAGGAATTAGGAAGTTCCACCACTGGCGAAGGGCTAAAGATGGGTTTTTATGTGAGTCTGTGGGTCGCTATGTCAATCTATGCATTTTATGTGAATCTCTTGAGTGTCTATGTAAGGCTTTGGGGTTCCATGTAAGCCTGTGGATATCTATGCGAGTCTTTAGGTCATCTCTATGTACGGTTGTGAGTCTCGGTGAAACTATGGGTCTCTAAACTAAAAACCATGGGTCTGTGTGCTTGAATTTGGATCTGTCTCATGTTTGATTTGTGTGTGTGGACAAATTTTCACTTATGGTGAGCGGTAGTGTAGCAGTTAGCACGCTGCACTATGAAGTCAGCGACCCGAGTTCGATTCCCACTCACAGCCAACACCAGAACCGGTCCTGGGCCTCCCCTAGGTCGACTCGGCCTCAAATGTGCACCTGGTGCAATGTGTAACCATCGCTACTCGGGAGACGAGGGCGGACGTACGTGGTGCTGGCCACCCACCCGCTAATGCGTCGTGCAGGCCTTCATCGATGCTTGCAGCACTTGCCTCGGACGTACGTGGTGCTGGCCACCCACCCCCTAATGCGTCGTGCAGGCCTTCATCGATGCTTGCAGCACTTGCCTCAACAGTCTTCCAAGGCTGTACGGAGAAACTTTATATTTGTGTGGGCAAGTCCATGGTAACGAGGCCAACTGCAGCCGTATTCAGCTGCCGTGGGCTCCGTGCTGTAATTCTGTTACCATGGGATTGGCCCCCCTGGGCACACCGTCGAGCTAATTCTTTAGTGAAATCCTACGATATAATAGGCCAATTAAAAATAATGACGGGTTTTTTTTGTTTGTTTTTGCCGTGACTTAGACGAAAGAAAGATATTGGTGTTTCAGCCGACTGGCTTTTTTTTTCAGGAAACGCACAGGTTTTTACAGCAAGATATACATATATATATTTAGTTACACAGACGTCTATCAAACTGCTGCACTGCGGTGTAACGGGCGGCACGCTTCGCTTGCGACCCAGAGGTCGCCGGTTCCACCTCCTGGCGCGGCCGGTGAAACGGCGGTGTCGGGTTTCTTAAATCGTCCACCTGTCCGTACCCCCTCTCCCGCCCAGCGGTCCACCCGGCGGCGTTATGAATGGGTTCCACCACTGCGAGAGTTGATTGGCGGTGGGGTAAAACGCGGGCACTCCTCGCCTCTCCCAAGACGTCCGGCCAGCGTGGAAGAGTAGGCCCTTTGCCACGGCAGCTCCCAGGCTATGGAACGCTTTGCCTTTCGCAATAAGATGATCGGAGTCGTTTGAGCTACGTCTGTCTAGAAAACTCCCCTCTTTAAATTGCCCCACCCAGTTCTGCATTGCAGGTTCTGTTTATTTTCTGCTTTCCATACTCGGGGTGCGTTGGGATTCATACAGACGAAATGAGCCTCTTTGCAAATGTAATATATTGTATCTATGGGGACCTTTTTTGCCCAGTATCAAAATAATAAAAAAATAAGAATAGGCTTAACTTTTCTGTGGAAATAAAAACTGGTGTGTTAAGATGTTCGAACACCAAACAGACACGCCAACGACAAGGCATCGAGTGTGCGTGAACCACAACGTACCTGTGGAAGAAACATGCAAACAAACATGCTCTGACAGTGGATTACAATGATGGTGCATATTCTTATTTGTCCACTTTATTTGATTATTTGTCACAGCGCCATGAGAAAGAAATTTAAACCTTTTTGCCAAGGCTCGGCATCCGTCCGTGGCGAGCCGCATCTGAGCCGATCCTAGGTCGGCCCTTCCACCGACCCGCACGGACCACCGTGGCGAAGTACGGTTAGAGTGACCTCGTATAACAGTCACGGAAGCCTCCATCCAGCAGTGGATTGACGAGTGTTGTGAATCATGAATGGGGGAAAAGAAACTTTTTTTTTTTGCTTCGTGCGACAGCCACGTGTGACTTTAATTATCGAGGTCCTCGCACCGGTTTGAGGTGGAGGGCCCCACACGGTTTCGGAATTCGCGAGCACTTCTTCCACGTTCCCCGCCGGGTCTCGGCAAGCACTGTAAGACGGACGTCGCCGTCCATTTAAGAGGAAGCCGCTAAGCCCCGGCGCCGGGAGAAACGTTTGCCGCGTTACTAAATAAAGACCTCGCCGCGAGCCAAGGCCCGACCCGGGCCAGCGCGTTTTACTTTGGCCGCCGGCTGCCGCTTGTTTGCAGAACAGATTAGGTGCTAGCGGCGGTGCACATGCGGGGAGCAACGGCGTGCGGGGCATGCCGTACCGCCAGCGTGGACGTTCCCACCCCCTCTCCCGGCCAGACACCGATTGGGAACGTTTGGAAAAATCCCAATCCGCTGCTGCTACCGCTACTGCCGCCTTATTCATGGAGGGGGGGAGGGGGGGCCACCCTGCCCACTCCCCCTCGCTGCCCCCTCTCCCCCCCCTCCCCTACTGTGCATTGGCACGTCCATCGCCTACACACGATCCGCGGGCTGGGGGGGGGGAATTACTTCGATAAGGGAATGTTTGCGTCACCGGAGGAGGAGGAGGAGGAGGCGGCGGCGGGGAGAATGGAAATGTTTGCGTGACGTTATATTGCCAGAGGTCACAGCTACCAACGCACGTACGTCTGAATCGACGTAGACATTTTGAAATGCAGTTTGCTTGCTGGAGCCGTGCACTTTATATTGCGAGAGGACATCGCTTGCAAAGTAGACATCTGAATAAATTAATAACTGCCCTTTTTGTAAAGAATTGTCAAAAGGTGGCATAACCTCACATATCTTGATTTGCATCTCGACTGTGAAGGTAGCTTGACTACAGTATTGTGAACTGGAGTATTGTGATTCTTTTTTTATCCTTCTCTTTCTCTAGTCCGATTTAGCTTATCCAGTGTCGTGTCATGAAACAGACATTTCCATTCATAATGCAAAGAGAAAGTGTCACATCACCCTGTGCAAGAGAACGGCTTCTGGAAGGTGATATTGCAGAACTACTTCTGAGTTACGTAGAAGGGAAATAATAAAATATAAATAATTAAACATAATAATAAAATAATTCTCACGACGTTTCGGCCACAACGCAAGCAGCCGTTCTCAGGTGAAGAACAGGTCTGTCGCTGTCTTTCCGACAGACCTGTTCTTCACCTGAGGACGGCCGCTTGCGTTGTGGCCGAAACGTCGTGAAAATTATTTTATTATGTTTTATTTTTATTATTTTATAATTTCCCTTCTACGTGACTTTACCGAAAGAACCAAGAAGATGAATCCCTGCAGTCACGAAAGCTTTAAATCGAAATTTACTTCTGAGTTCCTTGAATTGCATCTTATCCACGCAAGGACGATGCTTTGAAAGCCACATGGAGCTCACAAGAAGTCACAAACACCACGCGCAGTAGATCCCTGGCTTCGATCTCCCGCGAAGCTTAAGGGGGGCCACAATCTTTGTTGATCACGTCAAGTAGCATAAACCGTCATCACGCGTGCTTCGGTGATCTTCGCAGTGGCGGCTTTGGTCTGGCCATCGAACAAAGACGGTCGCCGTTTCGCGTGCTTTCGGGTCCACTTCTGCGGCCATCTGAAAAGCTCTTCCGATATCAGGAGGCCACCGGAGCTATGGAATTTTAAGTGTAGCTTGGAAACGAATTTCTTTCGAACTGCTTTTTGTGTTTAAGTTTGTTGTCCTTCCCCTGCACCTGTGATTACACTGGTCAACACACTTTTTCTGGCATAAGGTAATCCGACGGTTTTTAATGTAATTTTGGGGTGCTGATTCCAAATGTGGCATCAGTTTTTGTCTATCACATCAGGTTTTTGAGATATCAAATATTGCATTTTCAATAAAAACTGCAGAAGAAAAATATTAAATAAATGTGGATATTTACATAAAATTATATTATAAACACACTATAGTAAAAATACGGCACCATATTTTAACACTAAAGCAGTCACTGACTCGCAACAACTTGCAATCATAAGTGACAGAGTTAATTTTGGGTAAAATCAATGAAAATGGGGTATGCCGATAGCATTTGGAATCAGTACCCTGAAATTAGTCTAAAACAGCTGCAAAAGTCCAGGCCAGAAAAAAATGTTTTTTCTGTTGACCAGTGTTAGCAACTGCATCCGCTGCACAAAGATACCTAACAACTCAACGCCCGATTCGTCATCACAGTGATGCACCACTCCGCTATTACTGACGCAATTAGAGTTGTTACTTCACATCAACATCGGCCACGTGAAGAACGTGGGACGATCACCTACATTAGCAGCGCATGTGAGAAGATACATGACAATCGCCATGACAATCAATCCAATGAACGAGGCATCCACAGAGCGAGACATTTTCAGAACCCGACGAGTTAAAGCCGAGATGCTTGACACGATTGTATTTTGCGCGGTAACCCGTGACGGGGCTGAAGGGTGCCGACTCGCTACACTTGTGAGATCCCGGTCGGTTTAATCACAGGAGGCCTGAAAGCCGAATTGAAACCCAGGGTCTCGGCGTCGGCGCCTCCGGCGTGTTATTATTCCGCCGCACCTCTCGGCCACCCCCCCCATGTTTGTGCGCTTCTCAGGCGAGAATGTCCAAGCGCGTGATTGATAGCCGGTCACCGCAATTGGGTCGCTCCGCATTTAAATGTAGGCCGCCCTGCCTGATGCAAACAAATGGCACACGCCCTGAGATTGCTCAAATTTTGCCAGAACGAATATCCGGTGCTGGCCAAGGGCTCAGCCCCCACCCCCGCCCCCCCTCCCCCCCACCTGCGTGTCACGGAATCACGTTGACTGATGGACGGTGGCCGACCTTGCGTTAATTTGGCCGGGAGGTCGTGCGTACGTACGCACGCACGTTTAAGCGAGGGCGCTGGGGTGACAAACAGGTGTGTCACGCTGGCGCGAGCAAAATCAAAACAAGGGGCGAAACAAAGCGGGAGAGAGGCACCCTTCAGAGACTACCTCCTGGACGTGCGACAGCGCCGCCTTTATATTTTGAGAATTAACAACACATTCATCTCGCCGAAATCAATGAGCACAATTTAAACAATGTCAGCGCCTGACACGGAGAATTATAGCCTTCAGCTCCCAGCGTTAACCCCTTCCGCTTTGCCCGGTTCGTGACACACCCGCCCGCTGGGTTTGACGACGCGCGGCGAACGTGATGGACCCCACCGGGAGATCCCTGCTCCTTGCGGTCCCCTCTCAGCCACTCTCCAGCGTTGCCTGCGACTCTCCGCTACCCTTGCCCATCTTCCTGTCGATCTCCAATCAAGCCCAGGCCCCCCCCCTCCACCCTCCCGCTGGACAATCGCACTACGCCCCAGGGTTATGATTTGTTATTATTTCTGGGTTTCCCCCCCCCCCTCCCTCTCTCCTGGTACCGAACTTGACCAAATATATTTTTTTCACAGCCCCCACCCCCCCACCCTCCTCCCCCCACCTTACTCTCCTTGTCGTGCGATAAATGCGAGCGCGGAGGGCAAGTGGCCGACAGCAGCCGTCTGGAGCCGAATGTTCCCCCTCCGTTACGATAACGTGCGGTGACTCAGGGTGTCTCTGTCAGACCTTGTTTGGGGAGGCAAGTCTCAACCGGAAGCTCCTGTCCCTGCCGGGAGTGGGGTGGGGGGTTGGGGTGGTCGGCCTGCACTGTTGCTGTGCACCCATGAGAGGTAAAGGCGCAGCCCTGCAATCGCTTACTCATGCCGCTGCTGGCGGAAGGCGCCTCCGCTCGAGACCCCCTCCAGGGAGGTTTGAGGCCTCCTCTTCCGCGCTTGGGAGAATTAGGAGCCACCCACATT
Source organism: Lethenteron reissneri (assembly GCF_015708825.2). Taxonomy (NCBI): domain Eukaryota; kingdom Metazoa; phylum Chordata; class Hyperoartia; order Petromyzontiformes; family Petromyzontidae; genus Lethenteron; species Lethenteron reissneri. The sequence goes on from NC_083783.1 coordinate 5,737,842, forward strand.
ATACAAACAAAGACACACACACACGACTAACCTGCCAACGACTAATTGTGCTGGAGAACCCATTTATTTTATACCGTTGATTGGACAGGAGGCGGTGGAGGTGTGTGGGCTCCTAGAGATGGAATCGAACTGGCGACCACCGGTTTGCTCGTCCGGCATGTTGAGCATCACCCCGCTGTACCGGTGATTCACTCTTCACGTTTCCCCAATCCCGTGGGCGTGAGAATGCACGGTTGTGCATAGGCGCCCCGCGCTACCACGAGGACGCACGTCGGGCTAGCGGCGGTGCGTGCGTGCGACGCGCGGGTCTTTTTATTGAAATTTTTTTTTTTTACGAGAAGCGTTTAGATTTTTTTTTTCTCCTCGTTCAGGTATAAAAATAGGAGAGCGCTCGCGTGGGAAAACCGAATTGGTTATGAATGATCGCACGGGCGATTTCAGACCTGGTAAACACGTGCGACAGAAAAGAAAAACCACACGTACGCTCCATTCTGATTTATCTCACCCTGCTGCTGCGGCTAACGTTTGGCGTAGATACAACGCTCGCGCCCGGCCCCGTTGTCGATCCACTGCTGGATGCACCGTGAGGGCTAAACCTACGCCCGCGTCGGTTCACGAGGGTTATTTTGACCATACTTCACCACGCGGCGTTGGCGATGGCTGGTGGTTGCGTAGACGTGGAAGCGTGGCGGTACAGTACAACATGATGTTTTGCCTCACCGCCCAACACGTAGCCCCCCCTTCCCCTCCTGTAAACCCGATGGCAGCCTGCGTGCGCGCGACTGTCGCCCCCCCTCCTTCCGAGCACTATCCAGGCCCCTGACCCTGACGTATCCTGCGAGATTCTGCCGAGATTGATTTGGTCCCCGTAAGCGCATTACTCACCGTTACCGTGAACGAACGAGCTTGCCGATTTTGGGGGGGAAATTACGATCTGACGACGAGCGTTCAGCGTTGCCGACGCGAATGTACGCAAGCGTCGGAGAAGCTCCGCTTGCAGGAACGGTTCCCCTCGATGGCAAGCGTCTGACCGTTGTTCATTCGCGAGCTGCACCGTGGCCGTGATGATCTGCCACGCTACCCGTGTCATTATAATTTCCTCGGCATTGGCGGCGGTCTCAAGTTTCTCCGCGCGGCTTTCGCCAGGTGCCGTTTGCGGCTCGCCGCTTGTCGTTTTACAACTTCGGGAGGCCCCGTGTTCAGCAACCGATATATATCTATATTTTTGTTACACTTGCCCAGCTCACTCTGTGGTCTCATACATTTTTAATGCTGTTTTACTCCCCCGCCTTTAGTGAGTGCGACAATGCAATTAGTTAATATTAGTTAATATGCACAGAAGCGGGATGATTCCCAATGCGGGAGGATCAAGAGCGGCGATGGCGAGCATGTCTGTAGGTACGTATGTTGAACATCTTTCCTCCCGTACGTAGCCAACTGTGCTCATCGGAGGTGCGGGACGTCCGTAGCAAACAGAGACCACCTTGTGCCTTTAAAAAATTTGATTTAAATATCATTTATTTCTAACTGCTTTTCCTAATTAGTTTGTTTTCCCTCCACGCACCTCTGATTATCACGGTTGGCTACGCACGATACTAAAGAAACGCAAGCAGCCGTCCTCAGGTGAAGAACAGGTCTGTCGGGAAGACAGCGTCTGAATGAAACACCCCAGGCTTGGAGCTTATATTTAAGCTGGGTTGGAGGGGGAAGAGCGCCTTGACAAAAGAATTGGCATATCAAGAGGAATTTAACATATTTATGGGAAATGCAGATATGGGATTAGTACTGCTTGTGAAATGCGTAGGAGGTGGGCGGGGGGTTTCAAAGTCATATTATGCCCGTGCATTATGCAGGATTAGCAGCATCATTATATTTGGTTTTATTTTTATTACTTTATTATTTCCTTTCTATGTGACTTTACCGAAAGAACCAAGAAGATGAATCCCTGCAGTCACAAAAGCTTTAAATCGAAAGGTACTAAAGAAGTTCAGCGTATATACGTACGTGCCAATCGTCGCATCTCGGCTTTTGCGATGGAGGCGGCTGTCACCAAAGAGGAGCTGTCAACGCTGTTTGAGAGCAGATTGATTGAAAGGTTTATATACCACAGAAAGATTAATCATTTTCAATCCATCATCATCGTGAGCAGTAGCAGCCATGGTTAATCCACTGCCCATTGAAGGCCTCCCCAAGATGCCTCCACCCCTCGTGATCCTGTGGTATAACAATCCGCCCCAGAACCTGTACGCGCGCTGAACTTTTTTTTAATCACATTAATTAGAACGTCAATAATGCCATTTGCTGTCGTGTCTTGTGATTATGAGATGTGATGGGGTGAGTGCTTTCGTCCGGCAGTGGATTGATCATGGCTAATGATTATGATAAATGCGATTTGTTTTTAGGCAGGAAAGCCTCACCCAGTGTCTAGGCTTTATCAGGAGGGGCTTACATTTATGTATATTTCCTCACTTAATTCTTGGCTCACAGAGATACCATGAACAAATTGCACCCGATAGATGTAAATTATTATCATTATATTGGAGATGTTTTAGTCGACTCCGTTCACGAGTGTCTCAGATGACTGCGTGACCCAACTCGGCAGAACCTGGAGAAAGCCCACCACGCAAGCGAACAGGGGGAATATTGAAAGTTTCATCGCAAATAAATTTGAGAATACATCGCTGTGTTTCCATCTCCGGACCACATCACAACACCAGGTATTCCCGTACCTACCAGATGCAACTCTGCTTAGCATCCCATATCTCTTGATGTAAGTTGCATAATTTATGTATGTTGAACTCGTTTCGCACCGTATGTAACTAACCGTGCTAATTGGAGGTGCGGTGCAAGAACAACAATCTAAACACAATAATCAGTTCTCAAGAAATGAGTTTTCAATCTAGATGATTTAAAAGTACAGAGTTCCAGTGGCTTCCCAATATCGGAAGGAAGAGCGTTCCAGACGGCCGCAGAAGCGTATCTGAAAGCGTGCGATGCGCGGACCGTCTTTGTTAGATGGCCAGCCGAAAGCCGCTGCTGCGAGGATGAGGGAGCACACGTGATGATGGTTTATGCTCCTTGATGAGATGAGCGAGGTTTTGGTGGTTCATTTGTGGCAAGCACTTTGTGTGTAATGAGTGCGACCTTTACAATGCATTCGTTCGGCGACCCGAAATTATTAAGAACAATTACTTGGTACGTTTGTCATTTGCGGAATTACGTAGCGCGCAAGCACAAATATCACAGAGTGCGTGTACGTGGTATATTTTTCCATTTTAAGGCAGTGCGAGTTTTTTTTCTAATTTCACTTAAAATAATTTAGTCACGTTTTTTTGACGGCAGCGTTGCCGTAGAAATCTCAAAAGAATGCCAAAACAGTGTGATGCGATGTGAGAAAAAAAAGTTTGGCTGGCTGGCTGGCACACGGGTGCGCAGATGCGCGCGGTCGTGATGTGCGAGGCTATAATGACGTTGCCTGGTTTCACAGACGAGGAGTATTGTCTGTAGGTATGGGGCAATGTTCCCGTGTGGTTTTACCCAATTTAATTATTTGAAACGTGACGCCGGCACGCATGGCCTACTCTCTTTGTATCCGATTGATAGGACGACGTTAAAATGCACCCGCGGAAGCAAACATAATAGGCGGCTGTATCGCGTAAGCCATCGGAAACACTCGAAGTGGCATCCTCTGCTGTTTTGTCGCAAGAATTGTGACCGGGTTAAGCCCCCCGATGGGACATTGCGGAGTCTGCGTTTGCACCCAAAGGCTCCATTGCCACATCCATCTTTAGGCTCTGCAAGCGACAGGCCAAGGATGGGAATTTCAGAGGGCAGATGACTCGTATTTTAATTCGCCACCGTCTCCCCACTCCCGGCCCCTGACAGGTTCACCCGGTCTGAGCGAGACGCGTCGGGAAGAGACGCGCATTGTCCGTGCCGCGTGGCCCCCCGCGTTGATTTCGCTATTGAAATCACCGACGGATATATTTGTCACCAACGTGTTTTGATTTTCCTCTTTGTCCTGCACTGCCGGCCACCGGTCCAATGAGTGAAACTGGACCGGTGGCCGGTGGTGTGGAATAGAGGAACAAGTAATGTTTTAACAAGGTACAAAACCTCTTTTTTTCTTCTTTCTTTCATCGATGACGATGGGGGGCTGACTACTGCTGCCCATGAGATTAACGAGGCTGAACGAAGAAGCAGACTACGATGATTTAAGTTAAACAAGCTATTTAGTGGCGACTGCGTTGGCAGTAGCGCACAAGCACACAAATAACACAAAGTGCGTGTACGTAGTATATTGTTCCATTTTAAGGCAGTGTTCGTTTTTTTTCTAATTTCACTGAAGAGAATGTAGCGACGTTGTTTTTTACTGCAGTTTTACCGAGGAAATCCCAAAATGATCAATCTCAAAACAGCTTCATGCGATATGAGAAAAAAAGTTTTGCTGGCTGGTCTCTGGGTGAGTCTATAGATCTGTGTGAGTCGTTGGGACTCTTTGTGAGTCTGTGGGTCTCTGTGTGAGTCGTTGGGACTCTTTGTGAGTCTTTGAGTCTCTGGGTGAGTCTATGGGTCTCTGTGTGAGTCGTTGGGTCTGTGTGAGTCTGCAGGCCTCTGTATGTATGTAGTTGAACTTCTTTCGCATCATACGTAGCCAAGCGTGCTAATCAGAGGCCTCAATGTGTGTCTATTGGTCGCTGCGGGAGTCAATGGGTCTATGCATATGTCTATGAGTCTGTGGCTCTCTAGTCTCTAATCATCCTAGTAGCATCGTTTTTGTCTTTTCTCAAACCATATGAGTCTCACCTCCGTGACCTCCAGAATTAGCCTCCCGCACAATCTCCTTCATCGGTGTATCATCAGTATTGTTATTTCTACGCAAGCGTCAAAAACCGGGACTTACAATGTCCTGGAAAGTGCAGACTCAAGGACATATTTTTAGTTTTCTTCCACCGAAGACGTAACAGATTAGACAACCACCTCTAAGAGAGAATGATCCCGTGAACACCTGGACAGGTGGCAACCCCCCCACCCGCTGGCCCCCACCCTCCCCTCCAACCCTTCCACCTTCCTCGCCGTGAACTTAAAAGGACACGACCAGCGCCGGATTACCAGCGGCAGTCGTCAGCGGACGCGTCCGAGTGACGCTGCGGCACCTGCCCCGGTCCACCTTGCCTGAGCTGCTCGGGTTATTTATTTTATTTATTTTAATCCCACGTTTCCCGGCACTGACTGACGCACACGGAACGTGACGTCGGCCGAGCCAGTGCCGCGCAGCGACGCGTCCCCGCGCGGGCGCACGCACGCACACAAAGACAAAGATCCCCCGTGTAGCGTCAACAGGCTGTTGGGGCAATTGCTGTTAGCGAATAGCACCTATGAAGGTCGGCACGGCACACGAAGGTGGGTGGCCAGCACCACGCCCGACTGCCTTTGTCTCCCCAATGGCGATGTTTACTGCACACTGCACCAGATACTCATTTGAGGCTGAGCCCACGACCGGTTTCAGATGAGCTTCACCGGTGACGACCGGTTGCCGGGTTGGTAGCGCAGCGCGCTAACCGTCGCACTCCCACTCCCCACACACACACACTCACGAGCACGCTCGCACGCACCCGCTCGCACACGCAAGCGAGCTGCAAGGCATGTGCACTCGGCGAGATAATGCGGGCGAGAGCCGTGCTCAAAGAGCGGCGGTTGGGGTCGGGGGAGGGGTGGTGATGGGGTGGAGTGGTGGGGGGGGGACGTCCGTCGAGTGGCCAGCGCGGCGCGAGAGCGTCAATGGTTCACGACACCCTAACACCCTAACACCGCCACGGCCACGATGAGGTCACGAGCGATGAAGAAAAGCACCCTTCGCGCACTGTCGATCGGCTCTGGCGAGTTCTTCTCGCCCCTGCGCTTGAACAGGCGTCTCAAAATACACACAGGACACAGCGTCCTTCCTCCTGTGGCTGACGGTGATGTCGAGCGACAGCCCCGAGTTTACATCGAGGCGGCTGATGAGCCAGGTGATTGCGTCAGGAGCAGCTGTGATGATGAGGCCTCATCCTTTGTATTTTGTGAATCGGTGGGGAGATGAGGAAGGGGAGGAGCATTGTGTCTCCATTATTCTACGTCCCATGGTTCTGTTCTGGGTTGTGACCACAGTCTCCCGCACGCTGGCCGGGAGAGAGTTTTACATTTTACACGTGCGCATCATATGTGACCGCATCTGTTGCGGTTTAATCGGCTGTGTGCCCGGCAAGCTGCGTAGAAAACCGAACCCGGGGACCTCTCCTGCGTCTTGTCCGGGTCTCTCGCGAGGCGGAGGTGTTTACTACTTCTTGTTGGCTCCACGTGGCTTTCCAAGCATCACCACCATCATCATCATCCCCAGGGTTGGAGTTGCGATAAACAAGGGATACGTTACCGCTAACTCGGAGCGACCGGGGGTTGTTTCCGCCGTTAATGATTAAACGAGAGAAAATCAAACATCGCCTCCCACTGCAGCGTTCTAGTTGCACCGTCTCGTCCGCGATGTTGCGACCTTTCACCCCGCGTGCCGAGCGCTTCTTGACGAAGTGAAGGGGGTTCTTCCTCCCACCAAAGAATCTCGCCGTACGTGGCGTGGAACGTTGCAAGTGGGAGCGGCGACGCGGCCCAACGGCGGCGCTTCCGCCACCTGTAGCAGAGATCATGGGAACCTCCCTTGCCAGTATCAAATATATAAGAATAGGTTTTACCCTTTCTGGCAATAAAACAGGAGGTGTTAGGATGTTAGAACACCAAACTGAAACCTTTTGCAAAGAATCATGTCTGCATTGGTCACATATACTTGTGGTGAACATGTAAACTAAAAAAACATGCTTTGGTAGTATATGATGATGCATTGTCCCTGAAACTGATTGGTCCACACCAGAGACAGCTTTCTTTAGTGCCTCGTCTCAAACGGTGTTAGACTAGAAGACGCCAAAAGGAAGGCGACTAGCACAAAGACAATGCACACTCAGGACATTGAGAGCTCGGGGTGAGCAGCCACATCATGAGACCTCCCTTGCCAGTATCAAAATATAAGAATAGGTTTTCCCCCTTTTTTCTGGCAACAAAACAGGTGTTAAGATGTTCAAACACCAAACAGAAATCTTTTGCAAGGAATCCCGTTTTTTTTCACGGGACGCCCCCCTGATTGACGTCTTTAAAAACGAGCTGGCAGTTGTTTTCCGGTGTCGTGGTCCAAATGTGCCAACAACATTTTTTATTGATTACCCCCAAATTACTCGATTGGGGATTACACACAGCGGCAATCGTCGTCCCTGCCGGCAGACTAGCACCCGTCTTGACGGGCCTGCGGGAACAAGAAGTTATAAACAGCCAGTGAGAAGGGCTCCCCGTTCACCCGGCGGTGGATAAGCCGCGGCTGCTGGCTCTGGTGTGGCGGGGAGGGTGACGACAACCCCACGTGGTCACCGTGTGGAGTTGTTCCACATCGAGAGGAGCGTTGCTCGGAGGAGCCGGTAGCGGCGTTCGGCGATGACACCACGTTGCTTCCACATTGTGAAGCGCTGCACACTCAGGGCCGTGAGAGGCACTTGGTTGTGGTTATGGTTGTGGTTATTGCTGTGGTTGTGGTTATTGTTGTGGTTGTGGTTATTGCTGTGGTTGTGGTTATGGTTGTGGTTGTGATTATTGCTGTGGTTGTGGTTATGGTTGTGTTTATTTTTGTGGTTGTGGTTATTGCTGTGGTTGTGGTTGTGGTTATTGCTGTGGTTGTGGTTATGGTTGTGGTTGTGGTTATTGCTGTGGTTGTGGTTATGGTTGTGGTTATGGCTTCCGTCCCTCACTGTATATCGTGATGGGTGTTGCCCTTGCACTGCAGGTACCGGAAAAACCTCAAGGCTTTCTACATTGTCCACCCTACGTTCCTCTCAAAGGTGTGCTCATCATTGTCACCACCGTCGTCGTTGTCACCATCTTCGTCCCTAGTAATAACCAGGGTTTCCTGCTGAATCTGAACCCCGCAAACCTCTGCGACAATCGGCAGATGTACAATTGCGGGGTCGTCGATGCTTTTGCAGGATTAGCTTTTGGTTCAATGCGCTGTTGGCTGAAGTTTACATAACACCAAAGTAAATGCATTTCATATTTCAAGCAGTACCCACTACAGTGATTTTGTGAATTATCGCTGTCCAGTCTCACACTCCGATTCAACACACCCCAGGCTGCACCTTGACCATTCACTATAAATCAATTGGATAATTATTGAATCATCGACACGCTGGTGGCATTGAAGTTTAAACTCACGCACCCGGTCTGGTACCCACGCACATCTGTGTACTCGCCGTTCACTATCAACTATTTTTATTTTACCAGGTAAGGCCCACTGAGCTTTTTCAGATTCGACCTGTCTGCAAATAATAGCTCAACGAACTGGCTCATCATGTGGAAATTTATAGCAGCCAAATACTCGTAATGCTTGTTGGTTCTAATGTGGAGAGAGAAACCGGAGGACCCGGAGAAAAATCCACGCGACCACGGGGAGAGACACGCAAACTCCAAATACACGGCAGGCGTCAGGGTCGCGATCAAACCCGTAACCTCCTGCATACCAGGTGAGGGAGTTAACATCTCGCCACCGCGGCACCTGTACCCTCCCTCCCCCCAGGTCATGACGTGGTTCTTCACGACGTTCACCGCGTCGGGGCTCAAGGCGAAGGTGCACAGCGTGCAGCGGCTGCAGCAGCTGTTCGCTCACATCCCCCCCGAGCAGATCGACATCCCCCCCTTCGTCCTCGACCACGACCTCCAGGTGACATGGCGCGCTTTGCGGCCATCCGGCTGTCCGTCCGTCTCTCTGACCTTTCGTGTGTCTCCACGTCCGTCCGTCTCTTTGACCTTCTGTGTGTCTCCACGTCCGTTATTCTCTCTGACCTTCCGTGTGTCTCCACGTCCGTCAGTCTCTCTGACCTTCCGTGTGTCTCTGTCCGTCCGTCTCTCTGACCTTCTGTGTGTCTCTGTCCGTCCGTCTCTCTGACCTTCCGTGTGTCTCCACGTCCATCACTCTCTCTGACCTTTCGTCTGTCTCTACGTCCATCCGTCTATCCGTCTGTTTAACCGTCTGTTCATCTCTCTATCCGTCTGTCCATGTCTGTCCATGTCTGTCCATCCGTCTGTCCATCCGTTTGTCCGTCTTTCTCTCTGTCTGCCCGTCACTGCAATTTCTCTGCAGGGGAGGGGGTGGCCGTGGGGGGCTGGGGGGGAGAAGGAAAGTGTGATTATTTTATCGCCGACCGTTTCACAAAAACCACGGGAGCTGCTGCAGTTGGGAACGTTCCATCCATCCAAATCATAGCTCGCGCTGCACGCGGTAAAGGGTTCACCACGGCAGCGCACAATGGAGCCGGCTCGGTTAACTACGTCACGGTTAACTATGGCTTGGTTAACTACGGCGTGGTTGACTTGCTCAGCTACGTCGTGGCTAACGACAGACATGAGCCTGCCACTAACCTGCCCTCGGTGTACGCCCAGTCACGCCTCGTCGAAACTCTCCGAAGCTAAGAGGGGTTTCGAGCGCAGCGAGTAACAACGGATGGGTGGCCGCCACCGGTGCATGCCATGTAAATTAGGGGGCGGGGGGGTGAGGGGTGCCGGTTGCACGTGGCACGACCGTGCCGTGGCCTTTCCACCGCTCGTTGCAGAAGGGTTTGCGGATCGAATCAGAAGGACCGCCCTGGTTAATACTGTCATGTGCAGCGTTTACCAAATTAACACCAATGCGTCGTTGGTGTTATTTTTTCACCCCCCCCCCGCCGCCCCCTAATTTACTTTCTGTGCCGGCGTCACGGTCCGTGTTTAGCAGATAAAAAAATGTACTCGCAGATGACATAATTGGATGGAAATCCCCCGCAACAACATCGACTGTGAATCTATTGCAGACCGCGTGATCGTCTGCGAAGCGAAGCAGCTTCGTGATAATAATAGCCTTGCGCTGGAACATCGACTTGAAATCTCCCCGACGTCCTTGCGCGCTTTGGCCGCGTTGAGTTCGCATCGACGCCCGCGTGACGTTTCTCTCTTCCCGGGAAACGGATCTTCGGGCATGTCGAGCGAAGCGTCAGACACTGCTGCCGAATCGTCGCACGTGCGGCACAACCCAAAAACCCACCGTGGGGGGGGGGGGGGGGGTTGGGGCTACGCAGCACCACAGCCACGATGACCACACGCACGGTGGAGATCCACCGCTGTGACCTCGGTAGTAGAGAGTGGTACGCCGCGTGAACCCTCTGCTCGCTCGTTCATTACGAGTCGGATGAAGGCAGTGGTCGCTCCATACGCCCCGTTGTGGCTGTGTCCACGCTTCAGGGACGGCTCCCTTTGTCGAATTAAATCTTTCCCACTTTTGTTCTTTCCACTCTCTCCGCAGGCGAACCGCGCGTACTACACAGATGACCCGTCGGGGCACGATCTGTAGACGGATTTGGAGCAACTGGAACCCCGGCGGTAATAACCCCCGTGGCAACAGCGGCGGCGGCGGCCGTCGCGAGCCATCTCCTCCCGCCGGACCCAGCCCAGCGTCGCTCGCACTCCCCGGCCTCTTGTAAACCAACGCGGTTGGGGCTTGGCCCTGACATTGTTGGACCGCGCCGGCCAGCCGGGGGCCCACCCTCCCGTGCCGCGTCAGTTCCATGCGCCCTCTCTCGCCCACCGGGCGTCGCCGATGCGCGCTTGGTCAGCACGTGCGTCGTTTGTTTTGTTTTAGAGAAAATGTCAAGACTCTTCGGGGGGGGAAATTATTCTGGGCGCTGTTGCCGAACCGTTAATGGTTTGTTTGCTCCATTTTAAGGGCTCCGGAGAACCGCCACTGAAAGATTTCGAGAGGCTAATCCGTCCGGCAATCATTGTACCTTCTTTCCCACTTCATTTGCTCCCCACGGTACGTATAAGTGTGTGTGTGTGTTTGAGTGTGGGACTGTTTCTTGCCGCGTGAAAGTTATGCTAGGAAATCGTTGAAGATGTGAAATGAATTGGGGTCGACCGTGAGGAGTAGGCTTCATCACAGCAGTTACGCGGTTGACGATGTGACACGGCCGTTGGTGGCGGCACTGGCAATGATTTGTACACTTGCTGTGCACACCTCTTGTCCAAAGCCGATTCCACGCCTGGGCGATCGGAATCGCGCCCGGAGTTGCGCAACTTCGTCGCCTGCGGCTGCTTTGCCCACTTCTGAGCAAGCAGTTGTACGGCGAGGAAATGAATCGGTGTGTTCGGGATCGTAACTACCGATCAAAGGGGGTCGGCAAATTGTCGCTGCGAATCGCTGAGCGCAGCCGACGCTTGAAAGTCGAGCCTCTCTCTCGTGCGAGCAACCCGAGTTGTGAACACTTGAGTGCATCAAGTGTTACGCAACTGGATCGCTCGGGTGTGGAGCCGGCTTGAGATGAGGCATCGTGAATGGGTCGTGTGCAGGTTTTGGTGAATGAACTACGTGGATTACAAGTTTCCTGGGCAACACTTTCAATGAAGAAACACGTGGAATTATATTGATACAACCCTGCTGCTTATGCACAGACCTGGCACTCTGCAATAAGCTCTTTTTAACGCAAGCAGTTGTGCTCTTTGCACGTACACATATGCATTGTATTTAACAAATAATTTTTTGAGCGGGAAAATCTGGTACCTACTTTGATAGTCTCAAATAAGCTTTTGTGCACTGCGTTCATTGTCACTTTTTCCCCCGATTCTCTCCCAACGAGCTGTGGTTAGCGCGCTGCGCTATAAACCCGGCGACATGCGTTTTATTTTCCGCTCGCGGCCACCACCAGTGACGATTATCTCAATTGGTTCTGGGCCTCCCCTAGGTCTACTCAGCCTCAAATGAGTACCTGGTGCGGTGTGTAAACATCGCCACTGGAGAGACAAAGGTGGCCAGGCGTGGTACTGGCCACCCACCCCCCTCGTGTGCCTTGCCATCCGTCACAGGTGCTCGCTAACAGCACTTTCCCCAACAATCTATTCAAGCGTTACAGGGGGGAGTCTCGGTCTTTTTTTGCGAATTAGTGCGAGTGTGCGTCTGAGCAATGCCAGCGCGCGGTGGCTCATTCACTGCCTTACCATTCAAGTCACCGGGGTTCGATTCCCAGCCGTCAGTGGCAAGTGGTATCTGATCCTCGACTAGTTGTCCTCCCCTAGGTCACCTCCGCCGCAAATAAATAAAGCTGTTATGCTGTATGAATGTCAGCAATGGGGAGACACTGGTGACCGGTCACAGTGCCGATCGCATCACCACCACCACCATCACCACTACCATCACCACCACCACCATCACCACCATCACCACCATCACCACCATCACCACCACCATCACCACGTCGTTTGCAGCAATTTTTAAGAGGTACCCACAAATAGCACCTGTTGTGTCGGATCTCATCAGGCTGAATTGAAGCGGTCTCCGTGTTTGCGCGTGCGTGACCCGATCGTTTCCTGTGCCTGCGGGATTCATGTTGGTTTCGTGCTCGAATTTTATTTACTGAAAAATTCTGGGCGGATCGGCCGCCCTCTCTACGCGGCGGGAAAGGCACACGAGCGGTAAACAGGAGCCCTCATCCCTCCGCCCCCCCACCCCCCGCCTCTCCCCCCCCCCACACACAATCAGAGAGGGTCTCCACTGCACGGCGAGATACATGCAAATAAAGATTGCCTCTTCGGTGCCGCGTACTTTCTCCCGGTGCTGTTGAGACAAAAGCGCACGTTTATTAAATCCCACATATTTCACGGCCTTAATTTACGTCGAACGAGGTCGGGTGTCATTATCTTCATCAATATTACACAAATCGTCAATTGTAATGATAATAAACGAGCGACCACCTTAAATCTTTTTGCCACCGCGACTCTCAAACCTGGCTGACTTCTCGGCAGAGCGCAAAATCTAATTCCCTGACGCACGCCCGCCGGCTCGCTCGCTCGCTCGCTCGTAATGTCTCTTCCGTGGCAATTGGCCACACCAGAGTTGCGCTTCAACGGAACCTGTCTCCCGGTTGGACGGGCGAGGCATGGAAATCAATCGGCACACTTTATCCACGGGCAGCAAGCGGTGAATGTCTTGTGCACGGTCCCGCTAACCCGTAGGTATTAAGTAAAAAAAAATATTTAATTTATTTACCGTTTCCATTGTGACGTTTTTTTCAGTTTTGTTTTACCGCAGCTTGCCGTGCCATGCAGCGGGTACTTTTTTTCTCGTCCTTTTCGTTTTTTTCGTTGGCGGGCGCCGAATGTCGCGGGCGCCCGTGATGTCAATGTGAACCTACGGCAGCGCTGGCAATGCGGGAGAGTGGTGTGCACTGGTGCATCCCGCACGCACACGCACACACGCAATGAAGCCACGTTGGTCGATGTAAAAAGAACAAATCCTAATCCACGTCATTTATCTGCGGCCGACGGAACTGCGCGCGCGCGCGCGAGTGTGTTTTGGGACCAGAAACGCGAGGTGCGTTTTATTTCGACGTGTTGCGTTTTGTCTTTTTTTACCACGCCGCTCTATAGGAAGCCCTCGCGTCGACCCGTCGCGCCGGGCGATTCGTTTGCGTCGCTTTGACGTCCACGCGCTTGCCCCCCGCGAACTCACGCGGGCGAGAGCAGGCTGGTCAAATATCCGTGAGGAGGCATTCCCTCCCGGCGTCCTCCGCTGTGTACCGCACCCCCCGCGGCCTACGTCGAATATTTCCCAAAATCCGGTTGTGGATTTTACGGATCGGCGTGGTGTTTTTCTGTCCGCAAGCGTCCGCGCGCCGTCCGTCGTCGTCCACCGCTCCGTCCGTCCGTCGGTTGCGCTCGATGTGATCTTGAAGCCCCGTTCTGAAATCTGCTGCACGTGCCCTGGCCTTGGCATTGCTTTCCACCACTCGGTTTTGATTTACCGCCAGCCCTGACGGTTGATTTGTTCCACCACGATTCCCACTTCCACTCTCACCCCCTCCCACCCTCTCGCCCCCCTCCCCTCGTTAATTTGGCACGTCGTCGCTCCATCGATCGACCTCGCGCCCCCCCCCCCCCCCCCAGTGCCGTTGGTGTCGAGGCCGGGGTGTGATGACGAGCGATGTGCGGCTGCCCAACCCCCGGAGCCGGTCGTCCTGACGTGCACCGCAGCGGAGTTTAAAAACCTCGCGAGCAGATGCCGACCACATGTTTTTTGGCGTTCATATTTTAGTTTCTCTAATTATTTTTCACTGTGTCGGTTTATCGCTTTTTTTTGTTACCTCTGTAGGCTTGGGTGTTTATTTTTGGTCCCGGATGCAGAGTTTTACGATGGAGTGCGAATTTCCACTCAGTTCGTTTTCTTAAGGGACCTAAATTCCACGCCGTGTTTGTGTGTAGTGTCGCCAAATTGCACATTCTAGGCGAGTGGTTGAACTTTTAGGATAAATAAATGTCTTTGGTATTATTGTTATTCGTCTTATGGCACGTTTGCCTGTGAAGGTCCAGAAAAATCACACTTTTGTCTGTGTGTGGGTGTCGGGAGCGATGGCACAGTGGTTAACGCACATGGATAATACTTGTGTGTGTGCGCATGTGCGTGTTTCTGTGATCATATGTGTAGGTGCAGCGGTGGTGTAGCGGTTAGCGCGACGGCCTCCGAACCCGGCAACATAGGTTCGATACCCAGACACGGTTAACATCAATCGCTTTTATCTGAACCAGTATTGGGCCTCGCCTATGTCAGCCTTAAATGAGTATGGTGTGTCAACCTCCGAACCAGGAAGATGAAGGTAGGCTGGGTGTGGTTCTGACCACAACACGCGATTGTGCCGGCCTTCATAGGTGCTCGCTTAACTGCACTTGCCCCAACAACATATGTAGGCTATACAGCGGGGGGAGGGGGATGGGGACATGCGTGAAAAGAGCTTCATAGGTCATCGGAATCTGACAGTTTAAATAAAGATTCTGATTCTGGAATCTTTACTTTTGTGTGCTTCTGTGTGTCCGCGTGTGTGTGTGTGTATATATACTGCATGAGGATCGGTAGTGTAGCGGTCAGCGTGCTGTGCTACGTGACCTGGTGAAAGCGGCAAACACCAGTAGCGATTATCTGAACCGGTCGTGGGCCTCCCCTAAGTCGACTCAGGCTCAAATTGGTGTCTGGTGCAATGTGCAAACATCGCCACTGGGGAGACAAACGCGGTCGTGCGTGGTGCTGGCCACTCACCCCCTCGTGTACTGTGCCGGCCTTCATAGGCGTTCGCTAACAGCACTTGCCCCAACAGTCCGTTAAGGCGACACAGGGGATCTTGGTGTTTGATGTACACTGCGTTCACATCAGGTGGAGTTGGCCAGTAATCCTCACGGGGTTACGGATGGTCGCGTCCGTCCGTGTTTTATCGCCGGACCGGCGGTGACGGCCGGCTGGCCGCGGTGGCGTGGGGGACGTGCCGGCGAGAGAATGCGGCCCCCCCCCCGGCTCCCGCCCCCCCGGTCCCACGCTGTCCTTGCCGGGACGTGCGTCCCCCTCACGGCCCCACCGAGATCGGCAATCACTCGCACGACCTATATTGAAGTGGCGGCAAGAGTCGGAGGGTGCTTTCTTGCCGAGATCTGGTGACGCCGAGATCCGGTGACTCCGAACAAATGCGAGTGACTTGCCGTTTCGTTCTTGTTATAACAATGTAAGTGTGTGTGTGTGTCATCTCGGTCATCTCAGTCAGTTGACCCGTGGCACCCGGGTCTGCCCCTTGACCTACTGCCAGCGGGCGTTCGACACTTCACGTGGCCTCAAGGTGCACATGGCCTGGCACAAGCGTCGTGGTGATTTCACCGCCACTTAGTGTCGAATGGCGGTTGTTGTTGTTGTGTGTTGAACTTCTTTCGCACCGTGCGTAGCCGACCGTGCTAATCGCATGTAACAAGAACGAAAGCCTCACCGAGTTCCAACTCTCTTCTTCAGTAGGGTCCTGCCAACTGCATGCTCCTGTGTGTGTGTGTATGAGATCCCAGTTGAGTAAGTTTGCAATGTTTTCTGCATTTGCATATTGCGTGTCGTGTTCAGCTATGGGTGGGAATTTGAGAACCCGCAGTAAACCCATGGCGAGCATACGAACTGCACGCAGAAAGGCGCCCGGGTCGGGAATTGAACCCCAGGCCCTTGTTGCGGTTAGGCATGAGTTGTCACCACCCTGCGACCTGTCAATTCGAGAATGAAACCGATCCCGTGGAACCGTGTTCATCGGCTCTTTGCGGGTTAACGTTCGCTTGCTTCACACTTTGACACAAAAGTAACGAAAAAACTCAACAAAGTCAGTCTATCTGTAGGCTGCCGGGTTCACAACGCAATGTGCTAACCGCTGCTCCAACGCTCCCCACCCCCACCTCGTGATTGTTGTGGTGCTAAAGCTGTGGACAGCAACCGGTGGGAGGGAGGGGGAGGAGGAGATGGGGGGGACTTTGTTATTTGCGACGCTTTGAGTCACTTTTGCCGGCTCGGTGGGACGCGCGGGCAAGAGTCGGAGCGGACCTTGCGTGGAGACGCGGGGTGAGGTGAACCTGCAGGGGTTAACGCACGCCACCTCCCCCACCCCCTTCCCCGTGCAAGGTGACGCTCACAGCTTGTGACGGTTTGTTTCAGGGGCTGCTAAGTCTAACGTGAAGAGATCTCTGCCGATTGCCTGTGCGGTGGAGTAGGGGAGGGAGGGAGGGATGCACTTTTTTGTGGTTCCGTCAGTAACAATGAGATGTCACGCCAATGCGGTTTACGGGGCTTCACGTGTTGCGTCCGTGTCTTTCCCTGTGATTAACCCGCTCGCTGAAGCTGTGAGCAGGAGGAGGGGTGGAGAGGGGTGTGAGTTGTGTAGCCAGTTGACGTGTAGATACTCTCCCGTCAGCGCGAGTGTAGCTGTCGCCGTGTGATGGGAAGGCACACCCCGAAGCTTGCGTTGTCCTCGGCCGGTTTTGTTTTCCGTCGGTTCCGTACGAAGGTATAAATATGGCAATCACTTCCGGTGCTGCAACCGTCGATCGAATCGCCGGGTGATGAATTGTCTCTTTGCGCTCGGCGATGCGTGCGTCGGATTGCGTGTGCGCGAGCAGGGCCGGATTAAGATTTTGTAGGCGTCGTGAGGCCCCCAGTAATATTTTCAAAAGGAAAACAAAGTTAAAGAAAAATCCATTTTATTTTTACAAGGCGAACAACAAATAAAATTCGGCATTCACAAATAAAATATCTTTTCACTCGCCCCCCACGCCTTAATCCGGCCCTGCGCGCGAGTGTGTGTGTGTAAAGAAAGAAAAAAAGTGATTATTTTCTATCTGTACGTGGGCAATCCTGCAAAATCGTGCAGCCTGAAAAATATGAAAATTTCTCGAAATCACCCCAGTAAGCGCGCGAGAGCTGTCTGAGTGAAGTTAAATGTGTTGGCTTTTCATTTAAAAAAAAATCTTTTAAGAAATAACAGCTCTTAGAATAAATTATTGGTTCGACACTAAAATTATTGCACCATCGCCACCATTCCGTTGTGGATGAAAAATATCAGGCGGGAATCGAACCTAGGACCTTTTAGCCATGAGGGAGGAGAGAAACTTGCACACCTACGGTTGGTTCCTCAATGTACACCCACGCTCTCTGCGCCAGTGGGTTCCCGATCTCTTGTCAGATCAGTGGCTTTGGGATTAATGTCTATTTGGGGTTTGCGTCTCTCTCTCTTTCTCTCCCACCGTGATCGCGTCGATTTTTCTCCCGGGTCTTCCGTTTTTTCCCCCTCCACATTTCGAATCGACGTGCGTTTTAGAGTATTTGGCTGCTATAAATGTCCAAGCCACTTGGTTGAGATATCATTTTTGTGATAGCCAGGTCGCTTCTAAAAAAAAAAAAACTCCATAGCTAAAGTGGGCCTTACCTGGTAAAATTCTAAACGTGTTTTTATTTAAAATATATAGATATTTTTAGAATGTCGGTGAACCGTTGCACCTGTTCTACCCCTGTGTTGGGGAAACCACTACCGGGGCGGGATGCGCGGGGGAACAGTCTACACGTTGCTCCCCCCACTTGTTAACACTTTTTATTGTCAAAGCCATCGGCACGGCGGCTCCTGGCGGCGGCCACCACCGTAGGACGACGCGGATGGTGGGGATTGTGCGCTCCGTGCGTCACGCGGAGCGTGCGTCCTCGCCGTGAGTGATTGCGTTAACCCGCGGAGCGACACGCTCGCTCGGCACGCGATGAACCACTTCGGTCCCGGGCGTCACCCCGAGCCACCACGCGTGCTGCTGCTGTTTCCACTGCTGCTGTCGTTGTCGCAGCTAGTGCTGCTGCTGCTGCTGCGTGTTCGTGGTGACGCGCGCGTTCTTTCGGGGAAAGCGGCCGTCCCCGAAGTCCTTTGCAAGTAACCCCTTAACTGGTGACGCTGCCGCGCTGTAACGGTTCGCAACGCTGGACTTTGCCAATCACAAAGGTCGTCCGCTTCGATGCGAATTTCCCCACGGCGTGACAGCAAGATGCGCCACCCGCTGTCGTAGCGACCGCCGCCGTGATGCCGACGCGATGCCGACACGTGTGCCAGGCACAGCCCTCGTCGTGCGCTCCACTGCTGGACGAGGGCTCCTCCCCCCTACTACGCATCGAGCGTGGCGGGTTGGCGAAGGACCAGCGGAGGGCGGGCGGGCGAGCCGAGGCCCGGGAGCATAGACGTACGGCACAACGGCGGATTGCGCCGTGACGCGTGGTCACCTGTCCGGGCACCGTGGTTGCGCTCTGCGCTCAGCCCCCCACCCCCCGTGTGTGTGTTTGCCGCACTATCTGCGAGGACGGACGATGGGTTGATTCGGCGACGGGGAGGGGGTCGTGAGTTTACCGAACCCTGCTCAGGGTTTCAGCCGCTGGGGAGCACTTCTGTAAATGTTTTGCCGTAACAAGTTTTTTTTTTTGCTCCGATGTGAAATGTGAACGCCCTCATTCTCCCGACTCCTCACCCTCCCCCCACCACCCCCCCCGCCCTCCCCGACTTTGTGATTTCCTTTTGCTGTTTATCGAACTGATTAAAACAATGCAAATAAACTTGTCTTTTTTTTACCTTCACCTCGTCTCGTTGGCGTTCCACTACGGGCATGTTGCGATCGATGTTCGGTTGCGTTAGTACAGGATTTGTCACTTTACAGGGGTTATTTTATGAATCTAGATCAGCCGGGGGTGCCGTGGTGGTGAGATGTTATCTCCCTCGCCTGACATGCAGGAGGTCGTGGGTTCGATCTCAACCCTGGCACCTGCATATTTGGAGTTTGCGTGTTCTCGCCGTAGTCTCTTTACTTATGCTATGATACACTTAGACGACTAAACTATAAAAATATAACTAAATTCAAGATGGCAAATAGTTTTAATATAAACTTTTTTTTACGGGGGTCTGCGCTTAACAATGCGCGTCACCTTTGAAAATGTTCGTAAATTTTTGAATCGCGATGCTCGCACTCTGCCGTGGCCTCTTGCGAATGAAGTTACGCGGTTTTGTAACGGCCGCCGTGAAGTGTACGGACCGCGGTATTTTTCATGGTTCCTTGGGAACGTGCGCGCTCGTCCCGAGGGCTGCCACGGCACGATCCCGGAAGGTTTGTATCGGGCACTTGAGTCGGGGGGGGGGGGGGGGCGGTACATTGCTAACCGGGGGGCGAGCGCTGGGTTCGAGCCGCGAATCGTCGAACGCGCCGAAACCGCTGGGTCTCGTCGCACGACCTGCCCATTCGGGCTGCTGCCTCGCGACGGGGAAATTGTGTACGGGGTGCTTAAACAAAAATGAAAAATTAAATTTAACACGTCTGAGAATTTGCAACAACACCACCAGGAATGTGCTGCCATCCGGGCTCTGGAGAACCACCTGGAGATGCTTTCCAGGCACGCGTTGATACTGATGGCGAACAACTATGGGGACCTCATTTGCCAGTAAAAATATGATAATTGGTTCTTTACCCTTCTATCTGGCAACAAAACTGACACCTTTTTACAAGGAGTCATGTTTGCATAGACCGCAATACCTGCAGTCATAAATACAAACAAAAGACATAACTCTTCAAGGACAGTGCACATTATCAGAGTTATGTCTTTTGTTTGTATTTATGACTGCAGGTATTGCGGTCTATGCAAACATGACTCCTTGTAAAAAGATGGCGAACATGTTGAGACTCTGACTTTTAGAAGTTATTAACATTACATTTGTTAGAATTGTAACATTACATTAGTTACGCAGTGTATTATCCGTAATTTTTCCATTAATCACGATAGCCCCATGTAAGTGTTAGCATTTTTTTTGAAGCGTGCTGTACAATGGGCTCGTCAGAGAAAGGAGAGGGCAGAGAGATTAACACAGCTGGAGGATTGCACTTTACAGCGTGGGCCCCGTGAATTGGCGGCAGTGTTGCGCCGAGTAAATCTACCGACGGGAGACCTTCATAGTTTAGCTGCATGTTAATAATGTATGTGGGTGGCGAGGGTGGCGCAGTGGTGACGCAGCAAGAAGGTCACCGGCTTCGACTCCCCCCTATTCCGGTTGCCTTTCTGCGGTGAAGTTTTTTTGAGCGCATTTTTCGTCCTGTTCGCTGCGTCGGTTTCCTCCCAGAGCTCAAAACAAAACAAGAAACTCGCAACGTGTCACGGCCATTGGCCAAAACATCTCAATGCTAAAAAAAAATGTAACCTCAAAATTACTCTCTTGGGATTGCACACCGCAGCAGCTACATCGCTCCTGTCCTGTGAAAACTTCGGTGCAGGACCCTCTTGACAAAGAGTTTTGAGACTACTCGGCGAGGCTTTCTGGTCAATAATAACAACAGCAACGTTCGTTTCGCTGTTCAGACTCAACATTATTTACCCCGTCGAGGTGTTGAATCTACCCCGGGCTCACGAACTTAAGTAGTCGTTTAATAATCCACGCAGCCACCCGCATGCTAACCGATTCCATCACTCCATCTCCTAAGTTGGCTGATCACGTGATAACCTAGGTCAGGGGTCGGCAACCTACGGCTCCGGAGCCGCATGCGGCTCTTTACGGGCTGCTTCTTGACGATATGTACGTGAGTACAGTATGTACTCAGATGCATTGCGGCTCTTGAAATACTGAATTTTGTACCGAATTGGAAAGAAATGGCTCTTCTTGTTATTTTGGTTGCCGACCCCTGACCTAGGTTATGTCAGAGTTACGCGTTCAGAAATGTGCCCAGGAAACACATTCCTGCGGAAGGAGCTGGTAGGAACGTTGGGTTGCCCGGTCAATTGCCAGGGTCAACGGCGGCGTGGTGTATTCCGCAAATATGGCCAACTGTGAGGGCGGGCACAAGCCGGCGTGAGTAGGTTAAACGTTGAGTTTTATAAGGGCACCACGGGGTGACCAACCCCTCCCCACCCAGCCTCTCCCCACCCTCCCCTCCACACCCAGCCCCTCCCTCCCCACCCAGCCCCTCACTGCACGACGGACACAATAATCCCCTGTGGGCTGGTGTAACCAGGAGGTTCCTACCAGTATAACAATGTGCCCTCTGCCCATCTGCTGATCAAACGCCTTCCCACCATGTGTCAGTAACGGGGCTTTGTTTGACCATACTTCGCCACGCCGGTCAGTGCAGCTTCTGGACGGAGGCAGACGAGGACTGGGTCAGGTATCACTCGCCACTGATGTTAGCCGTGTTCGGGAATCAAACTCGGGTTAGCCATATCGGTGTCGCAGTGCGCGAACCACTGTGCCACCCACTGCTGCTGGTCACGTGGAATTGGATTCATTTTGTCATATTTATTTTCCTTTTTTACAGTGCAGAATGGTCCGTGGAAGGCGATACTACAGAACGACTTCTCAGACGCTTTCCAGTGACCTCTTGTCCTCAATCTCAGTGGGCTCCACTTTTCCTAAAACGCCCGAACGAGAGCGATGTTTCGATTTAAAGCTTTCGTGACTGCAAGGATTCATCTTCTTGGTTCTTTCGGTAAAGTCACGTAGAAGGGAAGTAATAAAATAATAAAAATAAACTTAATAAAATAATTCTCACGACGTTTCGGCCACAACGCAAGCAGCCGTCCTCAGGTGAAAACCAGGTCTGTCGAGGCAACAGCGTCTGACGGACCTGGTTTTCACCTGAGGACGGCTGCTTGCGTTGTGGCCGAAACGTCGTGAGAATTATTTTATTACGTTTTATTATTTTATTACTTCCCTTTTACGTGACTTTACCGAAAGAACCAAGAAGATGAGAGCGATGTTGATCGCATGGCACTCGAACAGAGTTTCATATTGTTTTTGTTTCGTGTGTGATGAAGAAGGGCAATTGCCCGAAACGTCGTCTATTATTTGTTTCGAATTTGGTGTAGTTATTTGTGCTCGTGCACCCGTGCCAACGCAACAGCATCACCAAGTAATGTCTTGTTATTTTCACAGACCCTGACCAGTGTAACGCACACAATGCTGTCACGGCCATTGGGTTTGGTTTAGAGTACAGGGTGAGCCAGATTGTATTGTGACCGCAATATAATTCCGTAAAACTTCCTTTTTTTAAAAGTACATTTTATTTAAAACTAAAATTTATATGAAAATTACAAATATGTGCGGGATCAATTAATTTGTGGGAGGGGGGGTGTCACAAGACATTTGGACCGCCCAGTACAGTACTGTAACAGGCTTTCGCAAACTCCAGTCCTCGCGAGCTATCCACCCACCACTCTCCTTCGTCTCTCCGCCTTTACCAACTTACTCCGCCATTCGAAATGCGCAGCGCAAATTAACTCGGTGCGCGCCGCACGCACCCGATGCTTGTTAAGACACTTCCCACGTGACGCGCTAAGCCAGGCATGTCCAAAGTCCGGCCCGCGGGCCAATTACGGCCCGCGGGCAGATTTCATACGGCCGCAGCTTCGGTCTTATAACGTGTTATTAATGGCTCGCTAGCTCTGTCAGAATAAATACATCATAAAACGCATGGAAATTTAAGGTATTCTATACAGTTTGTTCAATGTTATCTGACTGAATGAAAGGCAGAATTGCGTTTTTAGAGTTGTTCCCGTCTGCCTGAGTGGCTTATATTTGGTTACATTGTCATTTGAAAAATGAAGGTAATTGTGACAATGAAATTGTTTTATAACAGTGTGTGTTTCCACGTAACTTTTGTGGTTAAAACAATGTCATAAGGAACTATTGGCCCCCGGGCATCTTCACTTTATCAAATGTGGCCCGATTTTGCAAAAAGTTTGGACACCCCTGCGCTAAGCAATCGACGAACGCTCGCTCGCGTCAAGAGTGGGACCGCGCGCGTGACGCACACCGAGGGAATCAATGTATTCGTTTGAGATTCGGAGTAAAATTGAGATCTTGTGATTTCATTGCTTAGCGCGGCCACGTGGAACTGTGTTGTGTTTAACGGCAAATGATCGTGCGCGCGTGGAACGAGTTCATTTTAGTTAGACTGATGGCCTTAATCTAAGTTGTCTTGTGGTTGTTGTTGTTGTTTGACTTGCATCCCACTGGGATGTTTGCACACAGCGTTGGTGTACGGTGTTTTTTTATGCAATATTTTGCTGTCTTTTCTTGGATTTTCTGTTTGCACTTAGTCACATATTCCCTTTAAGATGTTTTTTGTTCATGTTTTTTGTTTGTTGCGGTTGCACCCGATTCAAGAGCCGAATGGCTCACAGGGCTACACCTAATACATGCACTTGAACATTTGTATTTGGAGGTCTGTTAAGAAAAAAGTTTAATAGCTCATCGGATTCCTTTCAGTGTCAATACAGAGTCTGAATGGGGTGGGTAGAGGGGGGGGCGGGAGTAAATTGGCACGGGCGTTGGTGGGTGGTAGGTGGGGCCGCTAGCACTGGAGTTTGGGAAAACCCTGGCTCAGAGAACCCTTAGCCCAGAAAACTCGGCCACGTGCATTTGTGTCATCGTCAGCCGCGTGGCTTCCCCTTGCTGTTGAATCGTTTTTTTTTTGGCGAACGTTCAGGGTGTAGGCTTCGCTCGCGGTCGTGTCGGCTTCACCTTTCCTGTGTCCAGCTTCGGACGGAGCGAGACACTGGGACGGGCTTGCGGCCAAGGGCATCAGCGACACGGCGCAAACAACGAGTCGACTCCCCCCCCCATCCCCCACCCCCCAAGCTACCGGTTCATTTGTTTTGTTTTTTGTCGAGGCCACTCTCTTTAAGTGAGGGCTCCCTGTTTGCGTTCCACCTCCTTTGCTTCCTTACGCACCCCCCCCGTCCACCGCATCATAACATTGCTAGCTCTCGAAGTGGAGGAAGAGGGAGGGAGGAGGGAGGGAGGCAGGCAGGGAGGGTGCGACACGGCAAGTCTTTTCGAACGTTCTTTCCTCCCGTGTTGCTTGCACCCAGCCGAGGCCACGCTCGCAACGCGTTTATCAAGCTCCACACGCGTGCGAGCAGCAGCGAGTGCGTCATGACCTGGGTAAAGAGAAGAGAAGTCACAGATTCCCCCCCCCCCACAACCTCCCACAACCCCCCACAACCCCCCACCGCCTATCATCCGCTGCCCAAACAACGATTGCTCAACCACTGTTGACTACAGCCCTGAGCCGTTGCCGGAAATTCCACATTCCCGTCGTATGGACGAGCAGCTCGTCCACATTATTCGCACCCTTTGGTTGGTTTTGCATGCCACGTTCGGCATGATGACGCATGTCGTGGTGTCATTGCGGTGTCGAAAAACACGTGGTACAACATGGAAACATGATGTCATATGTCACGACGTAATGTCGAGCTAAACACGTAATTTTCGGTGCGATTTCTAAATTGCACAAATTTGCATCGCCGATGTCGGCACACAATGGCCTACTCTTTTCGAATGATGTCACGTGATTGTTTTATAATCCACTGTATGTACGCACGTTGGACTTCTTTCGCACCGTACGAACGCCAACCACGCGAATCGGAGGTGCGGGGGAATGACGACAACCTGAGCACAAAAAGCAATTCTTAAGAAATTACTTTTAGTTTTTATTGTTTACGGTCAACACCACACCGCGGTATTAACTAGGGGCGGCTCGCTGGGTTAGAACCGCAAACTTCTGCAACGAAGGACGAGCGTTATCCGGCTGTGCCACTTCACTGCCCCCGAAATAAACTCGTGGTAATCTTAAAGCTTTTACAGAATCGACCGCAGAAGCGTCTGATCGGCGAACATCAAATGTTAAACCCGTAATCGTACAAAAAAACGCCGGTGATGTATAGGAAATATCTATCATTGTAAACTTTTCGGGGGGAAAAAAATCTACTTTAAACCAAGAAGATAGGGCGAAACACTAGTTACCTCTTTTCAGCGAGGTCAAATGTATTCTTACGCTTACTTAAGGCCCCACAGAATCACTAATAATACTATTACGATTCTTAATTCATACGTTTTGGGTGAGATCATCGTGTAGGTATAATGTCAATTCTTAACTCGAGACCTCCACCCAACAGAGCTAATCAAATCAAGTTGCCACGTGGGCATCTACGCCAATTTTTCTTTTTTTCAGAAAAATCACGGAGGAATGTTGAAGGGCGAGCATAATTTGACACATTTTACAAATTCGTAAAAAATATATCAATTGGCATATTTGCCTGTGACGTGACAACTCGATTTTATTGGCTGTGTCGAGTGGTGGAGGGCTTAAGAGTTAAAACATTGACATCATACCCACTACACGAAGATCGAACCCAAAGTTAACCAATTGTGAATGATATTGGTTGTGAAAGCATACGTATAAATGACGTGATACTAATAGTCTTATAATATAATTATCCAGTAAAGCCTCGCTGAGTCTCAAGACTATCTTTCAGGCGTATGCTGTCACATTGAGATGCTGGACCATGAATCCTCTCGGTAGTGAAGAGTCTGGCTTCGTGTTGGAGGAGGAAACCCGCCACGCGATCAAGAGAGCGAGGGGAGGGGGGGTAGCGTATAAAGCCCAAAAGATGGATTCAATATTCCATCGTTATACATTGGGATGTTTGACCCAAGTCTATTATGAATGAGCTTGGCTTCGTGTGGGAGACAAGCTACTGGACATCTGTGAATACAAGCTTTGTAGCTCATCGGATTCCTCCAATATAAATACTTCTTCTGATAAAGCTGAGCATGGACCGGTCCACTCTTTAGTTCTTTCTGTTCTGCCCGCGTGATAAATCCCACAGCCCGCCGTGTTTTTGTGAGTCTCACGAATCTGTACGTGATCCGTCAATCATTGCCTCCAAAGCGCTGGATCACAGCTGTTCCACCGCCACCACCGCCACCGCCACCACCACCGCCGCCACCACCACCGCCACCACCACCGCCACCACCACCGCAACAAACAACGCGCTGCCGGGAGGACTCGCGCAGGAATCGAACTGTCCACTCCACGTTCGGGGCCTCGACATTAGAGCTGGAACCAACGAATTGATGAAGTCGAGAAATCTAAACTACAAATCGCGATCGACTAATTTTTTGTGTGGTGGTGGTTTGATTAACTGGTGTCTCAAACAACAACACCTCACCCAGCCCCACCCTCCCACCCCCCACCCAGCCCCACCCTCCACACCCAGCCCCTCCCCACCCAGCCCCTCCCCACCCTCCCCTCTCCACCCAGCCCCACCCCTCCCATTTTTGGATGCACGACGGACGGGCGGACAGAATAATCCCGTGGGCTGGTGTAACCAGGAGGTTCCTACCAGTAAAAAAATAAGATTTCTCCACTCAGAAGTCAACACGAGTACTGTTATGAGATGTCATAAACTGGGAGCAAGCTCGCTCCGCTGACTGCCAGCCACACTCGGAAACAAAACACAAAAGATCCCCCCCGTGTAGGCGACGCAGACTGTTGGGGCAAGTGCTGTTAGCGAGCGCCTATGAAGGCCGCACGAAGGGGAGGTGGTGTTGCCAGTAACGCGCCCGGCCGCCTTTGTCTTCCCGCTTGCGACGTTTACACAGGCTGAGTAAACCTAGGGGATAGTGCCCCGGGACCGCTTAAAATGTTCGTTGGCTGTGAGCGGGAATCGAACTCCGGTGGCCGGGTTCGCAGTGCAAGTGCGGTAACTCGTGCGCCACCGCTCCCAACCCACGTGCGCGCACACCCCAACGCACACCCCAACGCACACCCCAACCCACACCCCAACGCACACCCCAACCACCCCATCCATCCACGTGCATTGAGTCGGCGACCCTCGATACGGGGAAGTGCAGCCCAAAGCTGAAGGGTAAACGAGTCGGACTTGCCCGTGTCACGTGAGTGGTATTCCGTCGCGCCTTATAATAAAGCTATCACCGTCAGTCCACTGCTGGATGAAGGCATCTCTAAGCCACCACCACCACCGTCAGCCTTGGCCAATCCACTGCTGGGTGAAGGCCGACTCCATGCCACCACCACCGTCAGCCTTGGTGAATCCACGACTGGGTGAAGGCATCTCTAAGCTACCACCATCGTCAGCCTTGGCCAATCCACGACTGGGTGAAGGCCGACTCCATGCCACCACCATCGTCAGCCTTGGTGAATCCACTACTGGGTGAAGGCCGACTCCATGCCACCACCATCGTCAGCCTTGGTGAATCCACGACTGGGTGAAGGCCGACTCCATGCCACCACCATCGTCAGCCTTGGTGATTCCACGACTGGGTGAAGGCCGACTCCATGCCACCACCATCGTCAGCCTTGGTGAATCCACTACTGGGTGAAGGCCGACTCCATGCCACCACCATCGTCAGCCTTGGTGAATCCACGACTGGGTGAAGGCCGACTCCATGCCACCACCATCGTCAGCCTTGGTGAATCCACTACTGGGTGAAGGCCGACTCCATGCCACCACCATCGTCAGCCTTGGCTGATCTACTGCTGGATGAAGGCCGACTCCATGCCACCAATCATCGTCAGCCTTGGTGAATCCACAACTGGGTGAAGTCCTCTCTCAAGCTCTTACCATCCCGCACGATCCTGCCATGTAACAATCACGATCTTTATTCATACCGGAGGAATCCGATGAGCTATGAAGCTATTTTTCTACAGATCTAATTTCATCGCTCCATCTCCTTCGGTTGATCGACTCTCTCTCCGACGCGTTCCAAATCACGAGCTGCACAATTCTCTCCCATCCCAGAAACAAAAAAATTCGTCCTCTTCTGCCCTCGTCCGCCCGTCGAAGATGGAGTTGTAAGTTCGCGTGTGCATCGTCCCAATTTGCCGTGCCCCTGCGGGGTAGCTCTATCCCCCCGCTCCCGTTCAGTGGCAGATCCAAAGGGGGAGGGGGTGGGTGGGTGGGTGGGGTAGATCGCCCCCCACCTCATCATCTCGTTGAGACCCCAAAATGTATATTGTATTGATACTTCGTGGCTATATATCACACGTGAATTGTATTATTTTTTATGTCGGGCGCGAGAAATAGGGCCCCTGCGAGCAGTGGCGTGAGTGAGAAATTGCAGGGCTGCGCCTAGAACCTCCCCAAGCGCGTCACTGCCAAGCACGGATGAGTGAATTCGGCGTTGTTCGCGATCTCAGTGTTGCGGGTGTCACATTGCGTGGCGCGTGCGTGTGTGTAGTGTTTAAAGGGCGCACCTTTTAAGCTTAAACAGGAACACATAATGACACGATTGTTGTGATTTCCCTCCGCCGTTGTCTGTTTTGCGGAGCTCCGACGAGGCTGTCAACATTTTGCATCCACGAGGCGACGATGATGAGTCAGTCGCTCATCCACACACAACACCCCACACACCCCACACCCCCCCCGGTGCAATTTGAGGCAATTAACTTCGAGTGCTCGGGAGTTGGTACCCACCCCGGCGCTGACGCAGATCATAGCCCTCCATCTGTACCCTGCTATTTAAACATACTGCCTCCCATTCATTAAACATTCGCCCCGCTAATGTATGTGTGCGTAGAGGGAAAAAAATGCGCTTTTTGTGTGTGTGTGTGTTTGCAATGCGTGACTCATGGCATCTTTATTATAAAAGCGTCGGCGTTCGGTGTGTCCGTTGTTAACTAAATTAGAAGAGAGCCTTTCCGGAGGCTTGAATCAAAAAGTTATAGACCCCCCCTTCCACACCAGATGTGGGAATCAATAATTGATCCAACAGGTTTACAAACATTAAAGCCGCCACGGCACGCGAGGGGGGTGGGTGGCCAGCACAACGCCCGACCGCCTTTGTCTCCCCAGTGGCGATATTTTACACACCGCACCGGGTACCCCATTTGAGGCTGAGTCGACCTAGGGTAGGCGCAGGACCGGTTCAGATAATCGTCACCGGTGTTGGCCGTGAGCGGGGATCGAAGTCGGGCACCCGGGTTCGTAGCGCAGCGTAGCGCTAACCACTACACCGCTGCTCCCTCCATAGAACAAAAGTAAACACACGCACGCCTGTGAACATACGTTCGATTGAAATTACCAAGGAATGGAACTTCCTCCAACGGAGAGACGGAGCGATGAAATCCGTTCCTTGTCACAGGTGCAGGGTGGTGCTCACAGCACTTGCCCCAAAGTTCTGTTACGGCTATACAGGGGTTCTTTGTTGTTGCATTGCAGGGTCGTGAGAGGTGGTGGAAAGTGGAGGGGAAGGGGAGGGGGTGATTTCCCCCACCGCCCCCTCGACCCTCCACGAGACCCCGAAAATTGGTATTTTATTGATATTTACCACATATAATGTATTGATTATATTTTATGGATGTAAGGGCCCTATTTAAAAAATATATATTTCAGGAATACCCCCCCCCCCACTCCGTCCCCCCTCCCTCCGTCCCCTCTCTCTCCCATCCTTCGGGAAGTTTCTAGATCCATCTCTGAGTGGCAGCGGTGGATTGGGGAGGCCTTCAGCCATCAGTGGATCGACCATGGCTGATGATGAATTGCAACGTTGATTCATAACACCTGTTAATAATACCCTTCGTGGACAGTGATAATTATTTCCATGCGTCAGAATATTCGTAAATCCACTGCTGGATGAGGGCCTCCCTATTGCAGTCGCTGGTCACGTGGGGGCGTTATCTGACCATACTTCACCACGTGGGTCAGCTCGGGTTAGTGAAGGCGGAACAGCATAGACGTAGGAGCATCGAAGTACAGTCCAACAACGGCTTTTTTATGCACAGCCCACAATTATGTCGGCTTGCATTAACATCCATTGTTGTACCGTACTTCCATGCCCCCAAAAAGAGCCGTGCCTAGGGTACGGCGAACCGTGGGCGACTGCCCCGGGCCCCGTGCTTTGGGGGGGGGGGGGGTATCCCACAACCTTTCTATGGACGGTCCTGCCCCCAAGTCAAATGTGCCACTCCTTCAACCAGCACTAACCAGCACTAACTAGCACTAACCGGGGTGCTGAGATGTGGTCTGGTCAAATAGATCCCTCCTATGGATCTACACGACAGTGGCAAGGTCCTGGCTCCATCCAGCAGTGGACTGAGCAAACGGGCTGCTGCATGCTACGCGTCCTATTGTTGACGTGTGTTTTGGTTGACGTTTCTGTTGTTGTTGTTTTTCCGGCGCACGGGAGCCGTAAACGATATGCGTGACTCATGGAATTTAACAAGAGGCAATAGTGGTGGGCATTTTAATACACGTGATGTTCTTTGGATATTTCGGGAAAGCCACGTAGATATTAAAAAATAATCAAAATAATAACAATATCACGACGTTTCGATCGCAACACAAGCAATCGTCTTCAGATGAAAAAAAATATATATCAAGTTAAATTTATATTTTTTGGAGAGGCCAGAAATAAAATGAGATATTTTTTTTCTTCCAAAATAGCAAAGCGGAGAAACAAAACGTGCGGCAACGATGCAAAATAGAAAATTGTGAACACATACACACACACAGCGGCTAATTAGGCAGCTAACGGCGCCCGCGTGCTAGTTTGGTCACGTTGTTGATAATTACTATCATTTATATTCTTACGACGCTGGTTTATCCAGGAAAAAAACAGAATGTATTTATACTCGAGGAATCCGATGAGCTATGAAGCTTTTTTTTGTTCACAGCTATTTCCACGTAAGTCTCGCTGGGTCTCAAGGCTCTTTCTGGTCAGGGATGTTCCTGCCCAGTTGAGTAGCGGTAGGGGGCGATGTTTGCCGCTGTGTCTGTGATTCCAATTGAGTGATTTGCAGGTACATTTTTTTTCGTCTGTGTGTTAGGCATTGGTGATGCTTGGACTAATACCGGTTTACACGTCGTGTGTCATTTGCTATTTGCTCGGTTGTTTTACATCGTAATGGTGTTTATGGAAGGATCAGAGGGATCAAAGAGTTTATGTAACAAACACTGACGAATAACGTGAGCGAACATTTACAATTCTGCAACCTCCCTCCCTCCCCGCCCTCCACCCACCCACCCCAAATTCAATTCCTGATTAAGCTCCCAGCACGTGGAACGAAACGTCTAACATGAAGCCGGACAACAGCTGTGGTGGTGCTGGTGGTGGTGGTGGTGCTGGTAGTGCTGGTGGTGGTGGTGGTGCTGGTGGTGGTGCTGTTGGTGGTGGTGCTGGTGGTGGTGCTGGTGGTGGTGGTGCTGGTGGTGGTGCTGGTGGTGGTGCTGGTAGTGCTGGTGGTGGTGCTGGTAGCGCTGGTGGTGGTGGTGGTGCTGGTGGTAGTGCTGTTGGTGGTGGTGCTGGTGGTGGTGCTGGTGGTGGTGCTGGTGGTGGTGCTTGTGGTGGTGCTGGTGGTGCTGGTGGTAGTGGTGGTGATGGTGCTGGTGGTGCTGGTGGTCGTGCTGCTGGTGGTGCTGGTGGTGGTGCTGGTGGTGGTGCTGGTGGTGCTGGTGGTGCTGGTGGTGGTGTTGGTAGTGCTGGTGGTGGTGGTGGTGGTGCTGGTGGTGGTGCTGGTGGTGGTGCTGGTGGTGGTGCTGCTGGTGGTGCTGGTGGTGGTGCTGGTAGTGCTGGTGGTGGTAGTGGTGCTGGTGGTAGTGCTGTTGGTGGTGGTGCTGGTGGTGGTGCTGGTGGTGGTGCTGGTGGTGCTTGTGGTGGTGCTGGTGGTGCTGGTGGTGGTGGTAGTGGTGGTGATGGTGCTGGTGGTGCTGGTGGTGGTGCTGCTGGTGGTGCTGGTGGTGGTGGTGCTGGTGGTGCTGGTGGTGCTGGTGGTGATGGTGCTGGTGGTGCTGGTGGTGGTGCTGCTGGTGGTGCTGGTGGTGGTGGTGGTGGTGGTGCTGGTGGTGGTGGTGCTGGTGGTGGTGGTGGTGCTGGTGGTGTTGGTGGTGGTGCTGGTGGTAGTGCTGGTGGTGTTGGTGCTGGTGGTG
Organism: Lethenteron reissneri; assembly: GCF_015708825.2. Lineage (NCBI taxonomy): Eukaryota > Metazoa > Chordata > Hyperoartia > Petromyzontiformes > Petromyzontidae > Lethenteron > Lethenteron reissneri. The sequence continues at coordinate 5,770,009 of NC_083783.1, forward strand.
CTGGTGGTGGTGCTGGTGGTGCTAGTGGTGGTGCTGGTGACGGCGTCACTCGCCACTGACGTGAGCCGAGCAAGGAATAGACGTCGGGGCCGCCACCTGTTCGATCTCGATGCAGTCGCCGTTTGCGCTTCGTGTGTTTTTCTCCTTGCGTGCTCCCGCTGTGGTGAATGTGGCGGCCTCTAGCGGCTGCTGGGAGGGGGGGGGGTCGAACCCAATAATCGATCCACATACGCAACCGGCACTCACCAATGTGTCCAAGTGATGGTGACGACGACGATGATGATGCTGATGGTGACGATGCTGATGATGATGCTGATGATGACGATGATGATGATGCTGATGATGGTGACGATGCTGATGATGATGCTGATGGTGACGATGATGATGCTGATGGTGACGATGATGATGCTGATGGTGACGATGATGATGATGACGATGATGATGGTGATGATGGTGACGATGATGCTGATGACGATGATGCTGATGATGATGCTGATGGTGACGATGATGATACTGATGGTGACGATGATGATGCTGATGGTGACGATGATGATGATGGTGATGATGGTGACGATGATGCTGATGGTGATGATGCTGATGATGATGCTGATGGTGACGATGCTGATGATGATGCTGATGGTGATGATGCTGATGGTGACGATGATGGTGATGATGCTGATGGTGATGCTGCTGATGGTGATGGTGATGCTGCTGATGGTGATGATGATGCTGATGGTAATGATGGTGATGCTGCTGATGGTGATGATGATGCTGATGGTGACGATGATGCTGATGATGTATGTTTACCCCGAGCTCGCAGCACGGACCCGTGCGTACAGAGTTGGGGGCGGGTGGGGGAGGGGTTGCGCGGGGGGGGGGCGAGATGCGCTTCAGTGACGTCATTGAGGGGGAGCCACGCGTCCTGTCGAGAGGCGGGGCGGGGGTGATCGTCGCTGTGGACAGAGGGGAGGGGGGTGGACAGAGGGGAGGGGGGTGGACAGAGGGGAGGGGGGGGTGGAAAGCGAGAGGGAGAGAGAGGATGGGGTTGTGGCCTGCAGAGGAGGAGGTTGTGGCTGGAGAGAGACTGGAGGAGGTTGTGGATAGCGAGAGAGGAAAGATGTTGTGGCTGGAGAGAGAGGCATGGATACGAGGTTGTGGCTGCAAAGGGACGGCGGGAGGAGGCGATTGTGGCTGGAGAGAGATAGAAGGAAGTGGGTGGCTGTAGAGAGGAAAGATTTTGTGGCTGGAGAGAGACAGGAGGAGGTTGTGGATAGCGAGAGAGGAAAGATGTTGTGGCTGAAGAGAGGCAGGGATACGAGGTTGTGGCTGCAAAGGGACGGCGGGAAAGAGGAGATTGTGGCTGGAGAGAAATAGAAGGGGGTGGGTGGCTGTAGAGAGGAAAGATGTTGTGGCTGTAGAGAGGAAAGATGTTGTGGCTGGAGAGAGACAGGAGGAGGTTGTGGCTGAGAGAGAGAGAGAGGAGGCGGTTGTGGCTGGAGAGAGGGAGGGGATGGGAGTTCGACTCGCTCTCTCACTCTGCGCACACACGGGTGGACAGCCGGGGCGGGCTGGGTGGCGGGGTGGGTGGGTGGTGGTGGTGTGCGTATTGGTGGGGGTGAGCGGGCATGCCGGAATGAACTGGGCTGGGCTTGCTATGGGAGGTTGGGCTACGTTACAGCAGCAATGCATGCGGGCGTTGGTGCATGAGTGGTGGTGGTGGGGGGGGGAGAGATGAGTTGGGGGGGGGAGGAGGAGTGGGGGGGGCGTGACGTGCGCACCACGTTATCGGGGCAGCCCAACGCGGCTCGTGCTGCGGTGATTCTATTTGAGCTGCGAGCGAGGCGACGAGCTGGGCAGTCGGTGGGCGAGTCGAGATCACGCGGCACGGAGAGAAAGAGAGACAGCGAGAGAGACAGAGAGAGAGAAGCAGCAGAGAGAGACCAAGCCACGCGCAGTGGCTGGAGCGAGGTGGTGAGGTTATCGAGGGGGACGTTACCGCAACCTTCTTTGCTTTGATCGGCATTCGAATCATCTGGGTCGTCTTGCAGCACCACCGTCGTCTGCAAAGTCGTCGTCGTCGTCATCCACCACCACCACTCCTCCGGCGTCTGAGACCCACGGATGTGTTGCCGTGGGAAGCTCTCGGTGAAGAGTGTCCCGTGCTCCGTTCGCAGAAGCAACAGCGGCTGCTGATTTATCTCCGAAGCCTCAAGAGCTGAGCGGAAGACTCAACGTTTGTTTATTTTCTTTGCAAACATATTCGAGATATACTAGCCCAAGCATTTCTAGTTGAAAAGTAGACCTCGTGCGTTTTTTTGTTATTTTTTTTTTGCACCAAGTCGCAGCAAAGCGAGACACACCGATTCGCAGTCCTGCCCTCCCCCCCTGCAATCGTTAGCGAAGTTACCCGGACGTCGCGGCTACTTTACTTTCTCACTCTCTCCTCCCATCCTCTTACATTTGACTTTTGATTCCGGATTTCTGCGTGTGTTGGGAGTGGGGGGGGGGCAAGAAGGAGCGTGCTACGGAAAACGCCAAGAAGCCCTTTAATCGAGTGTTCCAACCCACCCCATACGAAGACGAAAAAAACCCAACAACTCCTGAGTCGGATCTTCGGAGCAAAAGAGGGACCCCCATCCCCTCCCTTCACGGTGAGTACCGCAACCTTCCACGTCCCTGCACCACCACGCCGACTTGCACGCTTGCTCGGACGAAAGCCACCCCGACGGCGCCGTGCCCTGCTCGTTTTGGCGTGGGAGAGGTCTCGTTCGGGGCCGGTGAGCTCGGGGCTGGCAAAGGCGAGCGAGCGTAGAGCCGCATCTGTGCGCGCGCGAATTCGAGATCCTCTGCTGATCCGACTTGAAAACGTGGGTGTGCTAACCGCTGCGCCACCGCTCCGTTACCCATTCCCCCCCCCCCCAACGCCAACGTGGACATTGCGTCGCAATGCGACCCTGACTGATGACTTTATTCGAGGAACTAGTCGATTATATTTCACGGTGGTGGTGATCGTAATGTGATCGGCTCTAATGTAGGACGCGGGCAGGTTGTAGTATTGTAACCGGAGCGGTGGTGACCATCGGCATAGTAAGAACTAGGCTAGCGAGAAATGTCCTTTATTTTACCCAGGGAAAACCTCCCAGGGTGCCAAGTCTCAGGAGAGTACTGCTGCAATTGGGGATGCTCGGTCAATTCCGTTGATGTGAGTTTGGCTTCACGTGGCAAGAGACACGGAGATATGGGCTGACACTCTATAAACTAAAATACAATTTTTTAACCAAATGAGGCCCACTGAGCTATAGCGTGGCTCTTTTTCAGAAGCGACTTGGCCACAAATGATTGTTCAACGAAGTGGCTGATCGTGTGGACATTTATAGCCTGCAAATGTTCTAAACGCGTGACGTTGATTCGAAATGTTGGAGGGGGGGAAAAAAACGGAGGACCCGGAGACAAATCCACGCGACCACAGGGAGCGAGAGAGAGAGACACGCAAACTCCAAATATACAGACATCAGGGTCTATGATCGAACCCACGACCTCTTGCATACCAGGCGAGGTCGTTAACATCTCGCCACCGTGGCACCCCCACTGGAAAACTCTCCGCGCAGATAGTTTCGATTAAAGAACACGGTTCTACATTCGATATATATCATCGCCACCTCGCGGCGCGAAGGTCTGCATGCGATAACATTTCATTTCCAGGCAGTCCGTCAATCTTAACAGCGATGCTCGCCAGGTTGCAACCCTGCTTAGGTTTCCGCGTGTTGCTCGTAGCAAATCGATAGCGCCAGCTGCGCGCGTTATCACGCATGTTCCCACAGCGATGTGAAATCGATTACTTTTGATGATAGGATCATAAATACATCAATTTTGTTCAGTTCGCCACGTAACGGGGGACTAGGTGAAGCCCTGTTGCGGCAGCAGCGGTGAGCGCACTGCGCTAAGAACCTGCACAGGCAGCGATCCGACCGAGTGAAATCCTATACCCGCTCAGAGCTATTTGCATCGGCGGCTCGGGATATATGAACCAGGATCTGGTCACTCTCCAGCCCGCCCCGACACCATCCCTTGCACACACGCACGCGCGTACCAGCGCGGTGAAGTATGGTCAAACATCCTCCACGACCGGTAACGCCGTGGGGATGAATTCCCTTCATCCAGCAGTGGATCGACAAGGGACTGTAAATAATTGTTACCTTTTTTGGGGGAGGGTTTGTTTAAAACGGCAAACTAGAACTCTGGTTACCGGCAACACGATGGATGTGAGGTGTGGCGAGCGGGCATTGTCGGGAAGACGCAGGCTGTTGACGAAGAAGAAAAAAGAATTCACAATTTCACGAGCAAGTGAAATATAAATTCCAGCTATTCTCAATCCACCGATGGGTGAAGTTAGACCTCCCCCATGTCTTGCCGCTACGGTGAAGGCGGGAGAGTTGATCATACTTCACCATGCTGGCAAAAGGGGCATGTGGGTGGGGTGAGTGCCCTGATCTGCTCTGATATAAACTCGCCGCTACTGCTGACGTTACAGCCGCAACCGGGAAATGTTGAACTCGTTTGTGGGCCGGGTTGGTGACTACAAATGCGCTAACCACTTGGCCCACCGCTCCCCCTCCCCTCCACTTGATATACACGATACTAAATCGACTTGCGCGCACTTTGGACTGCCCCTAAGACCACTACCACCGCCGCCACCACCTGTGCAGGGCAAGCGCTAGCAGTTGAAGTGCAAATTGCTGATGCGGTCATTGACCAAGAATACCTTCCCGACAGCTGGAGAAAGGTTTTTATTTTAGATGTCATCGCCACTGGGGGGATATTGAACGCGCACACGCGTGTAGCAGAACGGTGAGAGATTGTTGAGGCTTGCCGGAGGCCTGAAATCCAGCAGTGGATTGATCATGATGATGATAATGATGATTGCTACGTGCAGCTCGTTATTGCCAAACCACTGTCGGTGTTGTATATTCTCTCCCCGCCTTTGTCGGGCGTTGCGGTTATTTTTGACCATACTTCACCACGCTGGTCGGTGAATGCGGCGTGCGAGGCGTGGATGTGGACGCATAGAAGTGGAGTACAGCAAATGATGTTTTAGAGTCGATGGGACATTACCCTGGAAACTGTCCGATGGCAATGCCACGTTTGCTTATGCTGTGGTTCTTTCGGTAAAGTCACGGGGATAGAAAAAATAATAACAATTAATGAATAAAAAATAAAGTGAAAAAATAATAATAAAACGTTTGCTTCTGTAAAAAAAATAATTGTTGATCCACTGCTGAATGAAGCCCCCCCCCCCACACACGCCCATCTCATGGGGGGGTTCTTTAACCATACTTCACCACGCTGGTCAGTGCCGGTTGGTTGAGGAGGGCGGGCGGGCGGGAGGGGGGGGTAGAGGAGGGGGCCCGCTGTGAACGGGGCCAATTTCACCCACCCACTGAAGCCAGCCGCTGCCGGGAATTGAACTCAGGTGGCGGTCCAGCTGTTGCGCAACTGCGCGTGTTTACACTGAGCGGTCACCATGAGATAATGTAATAAATAAATATGTCCTTTGTATCTTCACGTTAAATATACATTATTCTTGTTCAGCCTCTCGGTCTATTTGCCTTCCGGCTTTCTTATAATCGTGATTTAGTATTGTTTAAGCAAACCTCGGGGGGGGGGGCAGTTTTCAACGTGCTCTTAGGCTGTGGGGGGCTGTGGGGGGCGGTGGTGCAGCGGTTAGCGCGCTGCGCTACGAACCTGGCGACCCGGGTTCGATTTCCGCTCAACGGCCAACACCCAGTGACGATTATCTGAACCGGTCCTGGGCCTCCCCTAGGTCGACTCAGCCTAAAATGAGATACCTGGTGCGATGTGTGAGCATCGCCACTGGGGAGACAAAGGCGGCCGGGCGTGGTGTTGGCCACCCCATCCCCTCGTGTGCCGTGCCGGCCTTCATAGGTGCTCGCTCACAGCACTTGCCCCTACCGTCTGTTAATGCTATACGGGGGGATCTTTATCTTTTTTGTAGCCGTGGGGGGGGGGGGGGGTTGATTAGTGACAGCCGTGGGGGGGGGGGGGGGGCCCTTGTCTTACTTGTGAAGTGACTGACTCGGGTCGTGGTGGAAGTGTGATGCTGCATCGTTCGCCACCCGTGCAGGCGATTTAACTCACGCTGCTGCGTACAATTGCAGGTGAAGTTGTTTTCGCGTGCTTGCGAGTGCGTGTTGTTACCACCACCCGTACAACTTTATTCGAGGCACGTTCACGCGTTGATCATCTGGGTGGCATGATACAGGGTGGCAGGACGGGGGGGGGGGGGATATTAGCAATGGTCCCCCGCTGTTATGGGACGTCAATTATCTCTGGAGCGGCCTTGCTGCACGGGGGGCTACGTACGGTGCGAAAAAAGTTCAACATACTTACAACTTAAACTAAACTACATTTTTATTTTATTTTACAAGCTAAGGCCCACCGAGCTATCTAGCTCTATTCTTAGAAGCCTGTCACAAACGGATAGCCCAGATTAAGTGGCTTATCACGTGGGAATTCATAGCACACAAGTCGAAGACTCTAAACTTTGCGTGACGTTAATCTCTAAAAAATGTGGAGGGCAAAAAGCGGACGACCCCGGAGAGAGACGCCACAAACTCCAAACACACAGCAGCAGCAGCAGCAGGAAGTCGGGGGTTCGGGATCGAGCCCACGAACCTCCTGTATACCAGGCGAGGGAGTCAACATCTCCAACGTGCATGGCAGCGGCCCGTGTCCGGGTCAGTTGCGAAGCGTCGGGACCTCTGCCGGGAGTCGCGACTTGTGCAGCCCTCGCGTCTCTGCTGCCCAGCCTGCCCCAGCCTGCCCCAGCCTCGGTGTTGTGTTTGATATCTTGACGTGCTAAAGCGACGCACCATCCCCACAATACCCCGGGCACCCCATTTAAAACCGTGCGTCTCGTCCAGTGGCCCTCGATCACTTTTGCTCCTGCGCCCCCCCCCCCCATAATCGACTCCCCAGCCCCCCCCCACTCATAGCATCGTGTGTGTTTCGTCGCCGAAAGGTGACGGCCGAACGAGCCCCCCCCCGACACAAGCCCCCCGGGGGTTGGCGAACAACGATTTGAGAACTGCAGGGCTTTGTCATAGGCATTTCTTAATTTGGAAGATTCGTTTTTTTGTTTAGGGGGGTGGGAGTGGTGGGGGGGAGGCGAAGAGCCTACTGGACATCTGTGAAAAAGGATATTTTATAGCTCATCGGATTCCTCCAGTACAAATATTCTGGTTCTGCCAATTTCGGGAGGGTCACCGCAACTCGGCGAGCGACGCTCGCGCGCGCCCTTAAAGGCGCACTTCCAAAAGCTGCCTCTGCTTCCGCAGCAGCATATGGCTTTTATATTCATATAAATATCTTTCGGGCATTAACCGCACATAATCCGTCCAGATTTATAGAAAGGACGTAGTCAGGAGTTTTTTTTATTTATTTCTACGATGATCAGAAGCTGGCGTTACCCCGAGAAAGAAATAAACGCGAACCTCATGCGAGAACAAACTAAATAAATATTGCACCGACTAAGAATTTGTGAATGCAAAGCACGTGCCCAAGATTATCTCACACGGGAGATCGAGCGGGACAAACGACCTTTTTTTTAGTACCAGGTGTCATCGCCGTTAATCACTCTTTAACAGCCCGCGGAGATCAGTAAATATACTTATTCATGAGCCCTTTGCCAAGTACTTGCAGCGAAACAGCAATCACCACCGACCACGACAACCAACAGTGCAATATTAGCACGGGTGGCTACGTACGGTGCAAATGAAGTTCAACGTACCTGCATGCAAGAGCTAAAGACGCAGCACTGCAATTCCTTGCTTTACGCTACTGCTGACGGAAGGAACTCCACTAGAGGGGGGCTCTAAAGACCCCCCTCCCCATTCAGGGTATGTTTTGGCCTACTTTTAATAAACGCTGGAAGAGGTGGCAGTCACCCACACTTTGCCCCACCACACACGCGGGATCGACATGCCGTGGTGGGCAGACGCGATGTGATTGAATAAAGTTGCACCATTGTTTCAACTGCCCGACTAATAATACAAGTTCCACGACGTTTCGGGCGCAACACAAGCGTCCGTCATCAGGTGGAAAAGCTTTGATTTATTTTATATACCCACGTGACTTTACCGAAAGAACCAGAGAATGTATGGATTCCTGCAGTCACGAAAGCTTCAAATCAAGACTACACATTGCTTTGCCCTAGCAAAGCCTACGTCTTCAGACGAGTCAAAGATTCCCCGTATAGCCTTAAGGGACTGTTGGGGCAAGTGCTGTTAATGAGCAAACTTATGAAGGCTGCCACGGCACGAACGGTGGCCAGCACCACGCCTAGCCGCCTTTGTCTCCCTTGTGGCGATGTTTACACGTCGCACCTGGTACTCATTTGAGGCCGAGTCGACCTAGGGGAGACGCAGGACCGATTCAGCTGCTACACTCGTGACGTAGCCAGGGTCAACTCCACTTCGCTTCCGAGATCTGACGAGATATGGCAAACGCACGTGCCGAGATGTTAACTACCTCGCCTGGTATGCAGGAGGTCGTGGGTTCGATCCCGACCCTGACGATGCCTGCTGCTGTATATTTGGAGTTTGCGTGTCTCTCTCTCATCACCATCATCACGATGGCTAGGAGATGTTAACTACCTCGCCTGGTATGCAGGAGGTCATGGATTCGATCCCGACCCTGACGCCTGCTGTATATTTGGAGTTTGCGTGTCTCTCTCTCATCATCACGGTGGCTAGGAGATGTTAACTACCTCGCCTGGTGTGCAGGAGGTCGTGGATTCGATCCCGACCCTGACGCCTGCTGTATATTTAGAGTTTGCGTGTCTCTCTCTCTCTCCCCGTGGATTTTTCTCGGGGTTTTTTTCCCTCCACATTTCGAAACACGCGTTTTCAGAATCGGGCTGCTTCTATAAACTTCTGCATGCTGAGCCACTTCGTTCAGATATCATTTGTGGCCAGGTCGCTTCATGAAGAAGAGCTATATAGCTCGGTGGGCCTTACCTGGTAAATATATTTTAATAATATTAGATTTTATTGCTCCCACTTGCTGTACTGCCACCGCTTGGCCACCTCGTGTGTACAGCCCCAGCTGTGGTTGTGAGTTTCACGAATCTACGTGTGATCCACCAACGCTTGAGCTCTCAGTTTTCGATAGTTTTGTTGTCAAATCACGATTGCTACGCCCAGGCCACCAGACTCAGAACGCCAAGCGGCCAGCAACGAGCAGAACTATTGAAGGTGTACTTGAAAAGAGTCAATATGTTCCTTGAACTGAGCGAGGTTATTTTAAGAACCTAGCAAATGAGACGATGATGCGAGGTGGGGATTCCGCAGTGGAGCGGTGAGAGGGAAGAGGCAGAGAGAGAGAGAGCAGTGAAGTGACCTGCAGTGCGGCGAGTGGATGGTTGAGCGAGTGAATGAGTAAGGGGGCGGGTGAGTGGTAGGTGAGTTCATGGTTGAGTGTGCGGGTGAGTGGTAGGTGAGTTCATGGTTGAGTGTGCGGGTGAGTGGGTCCATACAGGGGGGGGGCGGTGTGGGGCTCGGGGCCGTGTGGGCTCCCCAACGCCTTCAAACTAAACCGAAACGATTACATCTGACACAGCGATGTCGAAGCGCTGTTCCCCCACCCCCCAAAACGCGGGGCCCGGGGCGGTCTCCCCGATTCGCCATACTCTTCGGGACGGCTCTGTGCGTACGTCAGTGTGTTGTCAGTCTGGTTAGACCCGAGTGCTCAACATGCCGTAGGTGTAGCAACAGTCTGTGAGCAGAACACCGCAACTGCCCGCGGAGAAGTACGGTCAAACAATCCCCGTGTTCCACGCCGAGTAGAGGGAGGCCTCTCATCCCGCAAGCAAATCGACAAGGAGGTCATCATCGTGATCACCGTCGAGTAACGTGAAGGACAAATAAAAAATTACCACGTGCTAAATCATGGCACGTGGACCTGGGTGTGAGTCACGGGGCGGCTGTGGTTTTTCACGGACACTGAGCGGTGGCGCAGTGGTTAGCGCGCAGCGCTGTGAACATTCGGGCCAACCCAATTCAATTCCCCTCCCCGTTGCCCACCCCCCCCCGATCGGTCTGTGTTTATCTTGTACGCAACTCCACGTGCGTTTTTTAGGCTGGCTCAGCATTTATCTGGGACCGCTGGAACAGAGCCAAGTCACCAAGGACGAGTATATTAATCACATCTCAATGACGGGCAGCTGTTCACAGCTGACCACAAAAAAAATGTTTTTGCATGTCCATGACTATTCCTGCCCATCGCAATCGGTAGCGGATGATGGCCTCCCCCCAAATCCTCCGCTTTCTCACTTCGCTAAGGATCCTAGCTAGCGCCGTCGATGATGCACACGAGCCGATTTCATTTCATGGCTCCATCTCCACGGGGTTGAACGTTCTCTCGGCGGCTTTCTGGTCCCATCCGCCGTCGCTTTCATCGTAATTCCTAAAAAGAGATAAAGGGGCAGCCCTGGAATATCTTGCTCCACGCCGCTGCTGGGGAGCTCAAGAGAGGCACTCTGGAGGGTGCTTTTGGTCTACTCTTCCACGCTGGTCAGCGGCGGGAGTGGCCACACTTTGCCCCCACCGCACGCGAAATTCCGATGGGATTGTGGTTACGCGCCCGTAAATAATGGCAAGTGCTGTCGGGCGAATTTTTAAGGAAGTTGCTCATTGTTTGAATTGCCACGCCGTGAGATCGAACAAAACCGTCAATGCAACAACCACGGCTTCATCAACTAAAATAAACTCTTTTTTATTTGACCAGGTAAGGCCCACTGAGTTATGTAGCTCTTTTCTAGAAACGACCCTGGCCACGAATGATAGCTCAAACCAAGTGGCTTATCGCGTGGACATGTATAGCAGCCGAATAATGAATCCAAGGTAACAGCGGGATACAAAAGACCCGCATGCATCACAATTAGCATACTTATCTGCGTCACTCAAGCGACGGTCGCACACATATCCGAGCAATCGCGTGCGTGCCAAGATTACTCAAATGCCGCGTGTGAATACGTTAAATGAATAATTCGCCGAAACGCCGTGATAAATTCCCGCCGAAGATTGGGGGGGGGGGGGGGGGGAATCTAGCCAAGGCCGCTGGGTGTGTCTGCGTCGTGCTAATGTGGTGTTGGTGGTTGGCCGACCTTCAAAGCAAAAAAAATTAACCCCTAAAAACAAAGTTTTTCACTATAAATCCTTTATATGCGTGGCGGCTAGAGTCATCTCGTCCTCTGGCTTGAGATGGCTGCCACCTATGGGTCAGATGATTGCCTGCCACCATTAAGCAATTGGTAATTAAATATTTAAAAAAATTCCTAAAAAGTGGAAAATTTTGAAAAGAAAATTCACGAAAATAAATTGTCACGCACAACGAGTCTGTGTGGAAAATGTCAGCTCGATTGGATCACGGGAAGTGGGTTAAAACACGACCGAAAGATGTGCACGGTCGTAAGCGCGCAAGCAAGTGAACTTAATATAAATATTTAAAAATACTCTGTCGAGTGAATTTCTGCCCACGTGGTCACCGAGACATCGCTGCTCACTCGCCTCTTTGCTCCCCACATGCAGTGCCAGCGGTGAGTTTATCTGCAGCACAGACACTGTTTGACTTCCCCCATAAAGCGGTAGGAATTTTATCGATCCCCCACCCCACCCCCCAGGGAAAGATGATGATGATGGGCATTTCAAAAGAGCAGATGCTAAGCATTTTAACTCACGTCTCCGCCTACACGTTCAGGTGATGATTTTATAGAGTGTGTACAGAGAGAGAGAGACCACTGGTGAATAAATGCCTCTCCTCGCCGTGTCGGTGATGGGGAGGTAGTGTTTGACCATACACTCAAACATACACTTTTTTTTACTTTACCAGGTAACGCCCACTGAGATATATAGCTCTGATTAAGCAGCGACCAGGCCACAAATGATAGCTCAACGAAGTGGCTTATCGTCACGTGGTAATGTATAGCAGCCAAATGCTCTAAACGCGTGATGTTTCCAAACGTGGAGGTGAAAAACCGGAGGATCCCGGAGAAAAATCCACGCGACCACGGGGCAGGAGAGAGAGAGACACGCAAACTCCAAATACACAGCAGCAGGCGCCAGGGTCGGGATCGAACCCAGCACACGTTCCCGCATTCACCAACCCGCACCACCAAGCGTGGTGAAAAGCGCGGGTTGATGAAGGCGGGGAGCATGGGAGTACAGCACAACAAGGCTGTGTGCTGCGCTGTCATCTGCGTATATCTGCTGGCGACTTCGCCCCGCGGCAGCCTATAACACCTGTTAGCTTCCGCAGCCCGTCATGTTCGAGCGCTCTGCGTGTGATGTTTACCCGAACGTAGGCCTTAGGGGTTAAATGCATTGAACGCAAACGGTGTAACTAATACCTCGTGTACTTTTACTGTCAGATGTACCCGTCTTTAATTTAGGTGAGTACTGTCCCACGCCTTTCGTAACGAATTCTGACCCCGTGCCACGACGAGAGGGCTTCAGCGGAGAGACAGAGAGAGAGAGAGATCGTGTGGCTTTGCTGTTCCTCCGCCGTCGACGCAACGCAGGCTACAGAGGACTGTGTGGTCCATCGTTTGGGTTGAATGGCCACAATAGCACGATGGCTTATCTTGAATGCATCTCTATAATCCCTATGGGCCTCTGTGCCTCTGTGCGTTTCCATGTATCCCTATGTCTCTGTATTTCTATGGGCGTCTACGAAACTCCGCGTCTCCGTGAATTTCTACGGGTCTCTATGAATCTGTGTGTGCCTCTGTGCGCTCAATATGTGGCTCATAGTTTGGGTTGCATGGCCACGACAGCACTGATATACTAATTCGAATGCAAACATGACGCAAAAATAATATTCGTAACAATACACAACTCTGCCCGTTGGCAATCCACTGCTGGATGCGATGATGCCACCATAATCGACATCACAGTTGTGCACAATCTCATCAGGAACCCCCCTTCCACCGCCCTTCACCGTCCGTGCCATCGGCTCCCTGCCCCTGTCCATTGAGTCGACTTTCATCTCCCAAGCGAACGCGTCCTTCCCTAGCCCATGCACCTGTCACAGAGCCCAGTGCAATTGCGAAAGATACAGCACAGAAGATCCCCTTGGGTTTTGATCTTCTACGAAGCTCGTGGTACACCCTAAACCGCATCCGCTGCACAAAACCACGGCAGCAGTAGATGCGGGATACCCTGGTGGTGATGATGATGCAGCACAAATGTTAGATGTGAAACTCTCCAGTAGCGTGGGTCATCCAGAAGAGACGGCGGTGCAACGCGTAACGACCCAAATGCCTCCCGATCCACAAACACGGAGGAGACATCGCAGCGACACACGACTCCGCTTGCTGCTCCTGCTGCTGCTGACGCGGTTGTCTGCGCTTTGGCCACCACGAGTGTGACATTGCAGTGGGTGCTCTGCATCTACATCAGCCATATGAAGAAGTACGACGAGACATACGTTTTGTTGTCTGACACACGTGTTTTCTCTCGGGTTTTTTGCAGCGCTACTCTGCCCATTGCATCGTCGTCTCTTTCTCTCTCTCTCGATGATTCTGCTGCGTACTTTGAAATCTCGACCGGGGGGTATTAGCGATGACGCTGTCGTGGACATAATGCTTCTGCGTGCGCAAGCGTTGTCAGTACAGTGCAGCTATTTGCGTGACAGACGAAAAAGGGGCTCTTACGTAATTCCCAGCCAGTGCCATTCAACTCTCCAGCACCCCACCCACCCACGTGCCCCCCACCCACCTACCCACGTGCCCCCCACCCACCCACGTGCCCCTCCACCCACCCACGTGCCCCCTCGCCCCCCACCCACCCACGTGCCCCCCACCCACCCACGTGCCCCCCACCCACGTGCCCCCCACCCACGTGCCCCCACCCACCCACGTGCCCCCCACCCACCCACGTGCCCCCCACCCACCCACGTGCCCCCTCGCCCCCCACCCACGTGCCCCCCACCCACCCACGTGCCCCCACCCACGTGCCCCCCACCCACCCACGTGCCCCCCCACCCACCCACGTGCCCCCCACCCACGTGCCCCTACCCACCCACGTGCCCCCCACCCACGTGCCCCCCACCACTCGCTCCTTCCAATGTAATCTCGTCGCATTGCCACTGCTACGCGCGCATGCCGCAGCGGCAGCGGCGTCGCTTTGGGGCACTGCAATTGCAGCGCAGAGGTCGGCACGCACGGGTCGATCTCCCGTTGCGGCAGTGCAGAAAAAGTTTTTGGCTCTTTCTTGCAGGGGCAATTGCTCGCGCACGCTGTAAGAAATTGCCTCGAGTAATTTCTCTGACTGGTGGACTGACAAATTCACATTCTCGTGATGTAGATATTTTTGTCATTATGACTTCGTCATCATCATCAGCAGCATCGCCTTCGTCGTCAGCCATGATCAATCCACTGCTGGATGAAGGCCTCCCCCAAACCGCTGTCCACCCACCTCTCTCCCAGCACGTGCCTGGCCACGAGGAGGTGGCATTAATATCGCCAGCGCGTTCGGCACGTGGCAGTGAATTCGATATTTCGATGATTGCGTTTCGATGAGTATTTGCGAGAGTTGGACTCTGCTAAGAGTGCGAGAGCACGTGCGGCCATTGTTGTATATCCACTGCTGGATGGCTGCCCCCCCACTTCCACTCCTATTAGAGTCTTCAGGGGGGGTATTTGACCATACTTCACCACGCTGGTCAGTGCGAGTTTAATGTGATTGGGGAGCGGTGGCGCAGTGGTTAGCGACCTGCGCTTCGAACAACCTGCCACCCGAGTTCGATTTCCCGCTCACGGCCACCAACATCGGTGACGATTATCTGCGCCGGCACTGGGCCTCCCCTAGGTCGACTCAGCCATAAATGAGTACCTGGGTACGATGCGTAAACATCGGCACTCGGGAGACAAAGGCGGCCGGCCGTGGTGCTGGCCACCCACCCCTTCGTGTGCAGTGTTGACCTTCGTAGGTGTTCGCTAACAGCACTTGCCCCAGCAGTACGGTCAGGCTATATGGGTATCTTTGTATTTTAGTTTTTTTTATAACAACGACCGCTGTTCACCACTTAGTGGCGGTGACGTCGCCACGGCGCTTGTGCCAGGCTAGGTGCACTTTTGAGGCCACGTGAAGAAGGCCCGCTGGCAGGAGGTCACGGGACAGACCCACCAGGTCGACTGATGGAGATGACTGACCACCAACTGTGCTCCCAACTCGCTGCGTTTTCGCCGTCCATTTACACACGCGCACACGTGTACATCGCTGGACATGTTTACCACGGGCGTGATGGTTGAGGGTTATTTTAGCAAAGCAATACACCTTAATGTGCAAATGAGCTTGAATTGTACTTAATTAGCCCATAGGTAACCCGCCCACGACCCAAAGTGGCAACTCCGGAGCACGATTTAATAACATCAAGTGCTTGTGTACTATGCTCATAATGGGCGAATGCAATGTTTGGGTGGCGTGATGTGTAAAACGACAACACGAAGTTAATTGTAACAAATGTCACACCAGCCTCAACTCACAGCAGCGCACTGCCATTCACATGCACGGCAATTGCCTGGGAACAAAAATTATTTGCCCCTCGTGACTGCTGGCGGAAAGGGCCTTCAACTGCAGGGAGCTCTGGCGATAAGATGATTGTATTTTTAAAATTGGGTGCAATTGTGAACAAAAGCCATATCTCAGACGTGAGTCCGTGTCTCGTCGGCTTACTAAATTGGGTTCACTGCAACTCAAAGACTCGGTCTCTAGAAGGATTGTGGTGAAGTCAGGAGATATCACGTGTGTATGTGTGTGTTCGGCATTGTGAAGGCCCAAAGACCAGAATCGGTAATCTCGCCGACAATGTCTTCATCGCAGAGTTCCATATGCGCACAGCTGAGTGAAGGGAGCTTTTGTCCAGAGAGCAGTGTTCCTGGAACTGGACAAGAACATCTTTTATATGGGGGTGAAATACGTGTAAATGTGTAATCAGAGAACACCGCCTTGTATATCTATGATGAAGAAAGTCCGCCGACTCGCTGATAACTTAACGAGTAACCACGATAGACTATATACACTTGGGTAACTTAAATAGCTCTATTCTGAGACAACACAATTCTAGCCTTCCAAGGCTGCAAGGTGCCCAACTCCAGGATGATGAAGACCATCCGCAAGTCCCCCACAACAGTAGCCCAGAGCCCAGAGGTCGCAACCGGGTACCCGATACCCGTACCATACCCGATACCCGTACCCTACCCGATACCCGGCTACCCGTACCCGGCCGGGTAGCCGTTTGCGTACGGGTAGCCGTTTGCGACCCTGGTGCGGCCGGGTTTGGGTACGGGTAAGCCGTGAGTCACTGGTGAGTAACCGTTTGTCACTCATTTCGGGTAGGGAGCGGGTACCCGGCCGGGTACGGGTACCCGTTTGCGACCCTGGTGCGGCCGGGTACGGGTAAGGAATCAAAACCCGTTTGTGACCTCTGCCAGAGCCCCCCGCCTGCCCCCGTGTCTGTCTCTGTCCTTATTACAATTCACAACCGTTGGGTCCGCGTGCTTGCCCTCACGTGACCCTGTCAACCGCTTAGTCCCATCAATCATTATTAGCGACCACTTGGGTACCGCATTGCCCTAACGTGACCCCAGTCCGTTTCCGGCACGTTAATTAGTAACCATGCCACGGGGAGTACGACTGTCCCTGCATCACCCCGTGCTGTCCTTACAAAGGCTCCGTCCCAGCAGTAGCCACAGCCGTACCAACCTTAACAAAAAAAAATCCTCTTCAGGGGCCTACCCTGGCTTCTGCCCCCCTCAACCAGTACATATATATAAGGTCGGGTCTCTTGGGATTTCTCTTTATTTGATATAGCAATCGTGCTGTGACCGTTCCACCTGAAGACGGAAGCTTGTGTTGCCTCCGAAACGTCGTGATTTTTATTATTTCATTTCTATTATTACTTTATTAATTTTTAATTAATGTTTTTACCTACGTGACTTTACCGAAAAAACCTAAGAGTATTAATCCTTGCAGTCACGAAAGCTTCAAATCTAGAATTATTTCGTTGAGGATTGCTTTATCACGTTGGTTTAGACGTCACGGAACAACTTTATAGACTGTTTTGTTAATGAGGTAAGGGCCCACGAAGCTGTTGCATAACTCGTTTTGCAGAAGCGACCTGGCCACGAATTGTAGCTCAACGAAGTGGCTTGTCGTCATGGTGTGGAAATTAGCAGCACGTTGATTCTAAATATGGTGGGAAATATCGGAGGACCCGGAGAAAAATCCACGTGCGAAAATGCATTAGGGTCGGGATCGAACCCACGACCTCCTGTATACCAGGCGAGGTAATTAACATCTCCTAGCCACCGTGATGATGAGAGAGAGAGACACAAACTCCAAATATACAGCAGGCGTCAGGGTCGGGATCGAACCCACGACCTCCTGTATACCAGGCGAGGTAGTTAACATCTAGCCACCGTGATGATGAGAGACACAAATTCCAAATATACAGCAGGCGTCAGGGTCGGGATTGAACCCACGACCTCCTGCATACCAGGCGAGGTAGTTAACATCTAGCCACCGTGATGATGAGAGAGAGACACAAATTCCAAATATACAGCGGGCGTCAGGGTCGGGATCGAACCCACGACTTCCTGTATACCAGGCGAGGTAGTTAACATCTCCCAGTCACCGTGGCACCCTAAGACAAGCTGGGATTCGGTCCCACGCTATACCCCACTGCACAGGGTGGTCCAGATGTCTTATGATCCCCAATTGATTGACCCCTAATATGTGTTTATATTCATTTGAACATTAATTTTTGTTTAAAGTAAAAATTTCTGTAAAAAATATGAATACTCTTTGGTTCTTTCGGTAAAGTCACGTAGGTATAGAATAAAATGTTAGTATGGATTCCTGCAGTGACGAAAGCTTCAAATCAAGATTTGAAAAAATATGAAGTTTTTAGAGAATTAAATGGGGGGGGGGGGGGGGTCACAAGACATCTGGACCACGTGTACCACAGCCTGTCGATCGATGCGTTACTTCCGCTGGGTGGACGGAGCTTGATAGTTTAATAATTAATCTGTACCACGCTGTCTCGAACCGCTCGAGATGACTGGATGATATTTACAGGTGCCCGTGTACAGAGAGATGGAGAGATGCCGTACGAAATGAATATGGAGGAATTATTGATGAATCTAAAATGTATTGAAAGCCCTCCTCTCTGCAAGATACGGAGGCTATCCCGTTATTGACAATATGCTGTTGAGAACGATGTCTAAGGGGGGGGGGCAGCATTAGAAATCAGTGGGATATTTGTAAATGTATCGGGATTTGTTATCAATCCCTGGGGGGGGAGAGGTGGGATTTTACCATACCTCACCACGCTGCTCAGTGCGGATTGGTG
Source organism: Lethenteron reissneri (assembly GCF_015708825.2). NCBI lineage: Eukaryota > Metazoa > Chordata > Hyperoartia > Petromyzontiformes > Petromyzontidae > Lethenteron > Lethenteron reissneri. The sequence goes on from NC_083783.1 coordinate 5,788,438, forward strand.
AATAATTTAGTGGGACCCAGGACCCGCTTCGGAAATCACTCACCACCACTCAATTATGGCGATCGTGTTCGGCGTGGCCCGGGAATCCAACTCAGGTGAGCGGCTCGGCTCGCGCACTAACCGCCTAACCACTGCGCCACCGCTCCACCGCAAACTGCGCCGCATACAGGCCACGAAATTATTCAACACATTCCAATGGCAGCGCGTAATTGTTAATTGCTCGGCATGCCCCGGGTCTGTGTGTGTGTGCGTGGCAGTGACTCACGCGTTTTGGCTAATAGGGCCCTGGCTGCTCTAAATTCACCAGCGGGCTGAGCTATTAGCGGGCGCGTTAGCGCCGATGAGCTTCAAAAACGCCGACGCCTTGACGCGTGGCCACTTCTTGTTGACGCGTGGCCACTTCTTGTGGACGCGTAAAAGCGCGCGGTCAAAATCCACTGCTGGATGAGTTCGAGGGCCCCTCCGCACGCCGCGCGGGTCGCTCCGTGAGCGGCTATTTGACCCCGAAATACGTCGCAGCATCGCCGGTTCTCACCGTAGGGTCGGTGAAGGCGGTGAAGGATTTACGTGGGAGCATAGAAGTAGAGTACAATGGATGTTTCTGGCGATGTTCGCCGATTGCCCCAATAACACGTTGCGCCGTGACCTCTGATCCCTGTTATGCACGGTTAAATAAAAACAAGCAAACTAAAATATATCAACGAGAAAAAAATAAGAACAGCAACTACGGTCATCGTCCGAAACGTCACCTATCATTATACAAAAAAAAACATACCTAATAAGTTCTAATTCTTGGTTTGACGAGTTGACCTTCTGCCGCTGTGCAGTTATAATTCGCGTGGACGCGTAACGTCGCCGCGTTCATAAAGCAATGCGCAGGCAGCAGCATCGTCAGCGGTGGTGGTGATAATAGCAGCTGAGTCGGTTGGCGGGCGTCAGCTCAATACAATGCATAATCACCGGGCGTGCCCGCTCGCCTATTGTGGCTTTGTGTGACGGCACAAAGCTCCTCCGCACTCCACGCACACACCTCGACCGTTGGCGCAAACGCGCGCTTACGAAATTCACACCTTTGGCCATGATCGGCGAGCACCCATCATGGAGGCCCACGTCCTTCGAGACGAGGAAGAGGACGTGGAGCAGTGCCGGTGTGGTGCAGTGTGGCCGAGCGGCTTATCAGGCACCTTGGTCTCCCCCAGCGTCAGACTGTTCCAACCCTGTGGATGTAAGAAGGCCAGGCTGCTTTATTAACACTGAAGCCCTGACAATCGTTTTATTTTTATGTTATGAAAGTGGTACATTTCGATGTTCTTTGGGTGTTTCGGTGAAGCCACGTGGGTAGATAAAATAATCAAAATCACGACGTTTCGATTGCAACACAAGCAATCGTCGTCCGGTGAAAAAAGAGGACATTTAGCTTTGAAAGTCGCGCATGAGTTCGTGTGTGTTTAACCCCGCCGCGTACATCCGTGGGGTTGGTCAGTGTGCAGTCCACTCACGATGGATGGGAACGGAGAAGGGACACGGGGAAGGGAAGAGAGAAGAGGAGGATTGGGAAAATGAATGGAGAGACAAGAGCGTAGGGTCAGGAGAGGTGAGGATGTGAGGATGTTGATTTTATGTGAGGATATTTATTTGACTTTCATTCATTTGAACCCATCTACGTGACTTTACCGAAAGACCCAAAGAATAGCAAGAGGATACATCAGGGCCTCGACGCTGCAGCTGCTGCACGGAGCCGCGTCTGTTTTCACAGGGGGCGGAGTGGAGGGATTCAGAGTAGCGGTTGGCTTCACCTGAGTCACGTGATTTACGGGGAAGGTTCAGCTGATTTCGCTATTTATCGATGTTTGCACGGTCGCGCAGGATACCCATTCATATCGAGATCGATGACGGCCTGCGTAGGGTGGGGGCACAGGCCCCTCCCCCCGCTTCCCACGCACGGACGGCATCGGCGCTTAAATCATCGTCACCATTGGCAGCTGTGCACGGCGCCTCGAGCAGGTGACGCTGGGGCGGATGAGCGAGGGGACATCGCCCGCTCGACTGCTCTTCGCCGGGGGGACGGGGGGGGGGGGTGCAGCTCGTGCTCTGGGCCTGGTATTGAGGGTCACGCTCGCGACGAAAGCAGAAGTCGACACTGGAACGGAGGGGGGGGATGCGCCAGATTTTGCACGTGGGTCTTGTGACCCTGGAAGGATGAGTCGTCGTCATCAACATAATTGAAATATCTAGATTGAAAACGTATTTCCTTCGACCAGCTTTTTGTTTTATAGTGCGCTGTCCTTCCCGCGCACCTCCAAATCGCACGGTTGGCTACGTACGGTGCGAACGAAGTTGAACGTGAATTCGTCAGCATCGGCAGATCGCCCGTGGTTTTGACGAATCTCCGTTACTCGCCGCCGCTGATGCTACATGCAGTCGTGCATACTCAGTTCAGGCTGATTCGACCTAGGGGAGCTTTTGACGTCACTCACCACGAATGTTAGCCATGGCCGGGAATCGAACTCACGTTTGCTGGATTCGAAGGGCCGTGCGCTAAACACCGCTCCACCATGGCCTGTGATTAACCCGCGGTCGTAGGAGCTACGCAAGTTGCAAATCATGGATTGTGTCATTTCACATCAATCCTCTACAGAGACATTCATTGCCCCCACCATCACCTCGCCCGACCGGCCTTCACAGTTTTAAGTGCTGGAGAATTTCCCGGCACACTCGCGCGGATGAACTCTCCCTCGCAAACTCCCCGGGGGCATATGTCTCCCACGTGCTAACGCGGAATTCCATTCATTTTACACAACTGTTTGCAACTGTCAACTCAACAGAAAACCGAGAGGAAATTTCCATAACCTGCACGCCCCTCCTCCCCCGTACCCCCCCTCCTCCACCGCCATAAGATGAGCATGGTGAACATTTTTGATCGTGCTTTTTTTGGCTGTTTTGTACCGAGATCAAATGTCACAGGTTGTACGCACGTCATCATTAATGCCATATAGGCCTCGTGGTTTTTCCTTGCGGTCACAGTGAGCCCTGGGCTCAGCTCTGTAAGAAATTGGCTCGAGTAATTTCTCTGACTGGTGGACTGCTACGCGCGCATCCGCAGAGGCGGCGTCGTCGCTTTTGGGCATTGCAATTGCAGCGCAGAGGTCGGCACGCACGGGTCGATCTCCCGTTGCGGCAGTGCAGAAAAAAGTTTTTGGCTCTTTCTTGCAGGGGCAATTGCTCGCGCACGCTGTAAGAAATTGGCTCGAGTAATTTCTCTTGACTGGTGGACTGACAAATTAACATTCTTGTGATGTAGATATTTTTGTCATTATGACTTCATCAGCATCAGCATCACCTTCGTCGTCAGCCATGATCAATCCACTGCTGGATGAAGGCCTCCCCCAAACCGCTGTCCACCCATCTCTCTCCCAGCACGTTCCTGCCCACGAGCTGATTTCATTTCTTACAGGAATGCTCACCCCGTCAAATAATAATTTACGCATTTAATGCGTGCGGAATCGTGTGAGGATGATTCTGCCTGTGCCGCAATCCAACGACGACAAGAGATAAAGAGAGCAAACGATCAAAAGAGCAAATTTTAAAGTTGCTCTCGTTGGCTGTTGAGTCAATTCCATGAAGAAAACAAGACGCACTATGACGCCATGGGCGAGAGAGGGGGCCTCTTTCACACCGTGCCAGTTGTGGTGGCCTCAATTGACCATACTTCACCACGCTGGTTCGGAGCGGGTTCATGAAAGCCGGGGGGAGGGCGGGGGGGAATGGATGTAGGGACATAGAGGTTTGGTACAATAAGTGAATTGGCCGCACTGCACCCTGACGACAACGTGTCGCCTACAGCAGCCTACAACATCAGAGTGCAGCGCCACATTAAATACGCACTACAATGACAAGAGTTTAAAGCGATTTGAAGCATGTTTTATTTTTTTTGGGGGGGGGGGGGGCAGAGCTTTGTGACGTCATATTTGAAGGGGGGGGGGAGGGGTCTGACTTTTTGTGACGCCGTGTGATGAGGGGGGGGGGTGTCAAAAATCGTCAAAAATCGCGTGACGTCATTTATGGACGGCCCTTAAACTCCACCACCCGCTACCCCACCACGACCCCAGACCTCCCCCAGAGCCCCCCAGAGCCCCCAGCTCGGGCTCTGTGCAATGTCAATTGCTCAATGAAGCATGAACTGCGCAATTGCAGACGGGCTTTGGTGTCAACACTGGCAACAGCGAGTAAATAAATAATGGGCGACGTTTCGGGCAATGGTGCTTTTTCATGCGCTGAGTTATTGTGTATGTGATTCGTGCTTTATGGCTCATGCACCCACTTGCAGCATATCAGAATACAACACGCTGATGTGCACAACACACGATATACACAGCACTATGTACACAGCACTATGTACACAACACAGATATACACAACACACGGTATACACAACACACGATATACACAACACACGGTATACACAACACAAGGTATACACAACGCACGATATACACATTACACGACATACACAACACACGGTATACACAGCACGCTATACACTACACATTATATACATAGCACTATGTACACAACACGTGTTTGCTGCGGTGGTAGTGATTAGATTCTGATGCTACGAGGAGGTGTATGCTGTGGGTCGGGTAAATATTGGGGGGGGGGGGGTGGAGGAGAGGGGGTGGGAGGAGGCAGAGTTGGGGGGGGGGCTGAAGAAGGGGAGGGGTGGGGGGGATGAAGGGGAGGGGTGGGAGGAGGGGGGAGGCTGAAGGAGGGGAGGGGTAGTGGGATGAAGGGGAGGGGTGGGGGGATGAAGAGGAGGGGTGGGGGGATGAAGGGGGGGGATGAAGAGGAGGGGTGGGGGATGAAGAGGATGGGTGGGGGGATGCAGGGGAGGGGTGGGGGATGAAGGGGAGGGGTGGGATGAAGGGGAGGGGTGTGTAGGGGGATGAAGGGGAGGGGTGGGATGAAGGGGAGGGGTGTGTAGGGGGATGAAGGGGAGGGGTGGGATGAAGGGGAGGGGTGTGTAGGGGGATGCAGGGGAGGGGTGGGATGAAGGGGAGGGGTGTGTAGGGGGATGCAGGGGAAGGGTGGGAGGGGTTGTGGAAGGGGGAGGGGTGGGGGGATGAAGGGGAGGGGTGGGAGGGGTTGTGGAAGGGGGAGGGGTGTGTAGGGGGATGAAGGGGAGGGGTGTGTAGGGGGATGCAGGGGAGGGGTGGGAGGGGTGTGTAGGGGGATGAAGGGGAGGGGTGTGTAGGGGGATGAAGGGGAGGGGTAGAAGGAGGCGTGGCCTAAGTTGTCCCTTTAATCTTGTGGGGGGGGGGGGGGGGGCAACCATCGGCCCCTTCCACCCCGCGCAGCGTCGTCACCACGAGGGAGGAGCGAGCGAGTGAGCGCGCAGCTATTTAAAGGGACGGCCGCTACCGCCGCAGCAGCTGCTGCCGCATCTTCGGAGCGCGCGTGTTCACACCCACCCTCCGTCTACGCTTGTGTCCTCTTTTCCACACACCAACCGCACCCGTGCCGTGCCGTGCCGTCACCGTAGGTCGAGTTCCAATGGCCGCAGCGAGTGAGCAGCAGTCGCGGCGTTTCAGCGTGCTGGGCTGGGAGCAGGTGGAGCGTCTGGACGCCGTGCTGGACCAGAAGGTTCCCATTCACGGCAGGGGGAATTTTCCCACGCTCGAGGTATGGCGGCAGTACACACACACACACTACCTACTGTACACACTGTACACACACACTACATACTGTACACACACTGTCTACTGTACACACACTGTATATTGTACACACACTGTCTACTGTACACACACACACTAGCTAATGTACACACACACACTACCTACTGCACACACACACTACCTACTGTACACACACACTACCTACTGTGCACATTGTACACACACTACCTACTGTACACACACACTACCTACTGTACACACACTACCTACTGTACACACACACTACCTACTGTGCACATTGTACACACACTACCTACTGTACACACACTACCTACTGTACACACACTACCTACTGTACACACACACTACCTACTGTGCACATTGTACACACACTACCTACTGTACACACACTACCTACTGTACACACACTACCTACTGTACACGCACTACCTACTGTACACACACACTACCTACTGTGCACATTGTACACACACTACCTACTGTACACACACACTACCTACTGCACACACACTACCTACTGTACACACACACTACCTACTGTGCACATTGTACACACACTACCTACTGTACACACACACTACCTACTGCACACACACTACCTACTGTACACACACACTACCTACTGTGCACATTGTACACACACTACCTACTGTACACACACTACCTACTGTACACGCACTAGCTACTGTACACGCACACTACCTACTGTGCACATTGTACACACACTACCTACTGTACACACACTACCTACTGTACACGCACTACCTACTGTACACGCACTACCTACTGTACACACGTACTACCCACTGTACACACGCACTACCCACTGTACACACGCACTACCCACTGTACACACGCACTACCCACTGTACACACGCACTACCCACTGTACACACGCACTACCCACTGTACACACGCACTACCTACTGTACACACACACGCACTACATACTGTACACACGCACTACCTACTGTACACACACACGCACTACATACTGTACACACACTACCCACTGTACACACGTTACTTGTACACCAACCTAGCACTTGCCCTACAGTCTGTTGGCCTACACAGGGGAGCTTTGTATTTGTTTCCCCACGTGGTCTAGACTCTCTAGAGAACGCGTCGGTGTGTGGTGCATGTGGTGTGTGATGCATGTGGTGTGTGGTGCAGTGTGTGATGCATGCGGTGTGTGGTGCATGTGGTGCAGTGTGTGATGCATGTGGTGCGGTGTGTGATGCATGCGGCGCGGTGCGTAAACATCGCCACTGGGGAGACAAAGGCGGCCGGGCGTGGTTCTGGCCACCCACCCCCTCGTGTGCCGCGCCGGCCTTCAAAGGTGCTCCCTGACAGCACTTGCCCCTAGAGTCTGTCGAGGCTACACGGGGGATCTTTGTCTTTGTTCCAGTATGATCATGCGTGCGTGTGTGTATGCGTATCTGTCTTCCCGTACGTGACCTAAACAATTCTCTATCTGAATCTGCGTCTCTTCCTCCGGGGTCATCAGCGGCGCGTGCAGCGCAACCTACGACTTTGTTTCGTGCGTGCGGGCAGTGCTGTGGCCAGGAGCTTCAATACCAATGTCGAGGTCTGCCAGCCACGACGAGAGAGGAGAGAGGGCTTCAGGAGAGAGTTGTTTTGCCTGCCTCGAACTACAGCGGTGTTGCTGTCTAACTTTATGATTAAAAACGAATTCCTACGATTGATCACGGGGCGAATTGCTTACTCGGTACCATCACATGAACAGGCAGAGAGAGACATTTAATTGTGGTGTTGGTGGCAGCATTCGACGCGCACGCATTACGACACTCTAGCCTGCAACAGGCACGGATGGATATCACCAGTTGCGAAATCTCGTTTCATCCCATCTAGCGCATCCACCATGGATTGTGCAGGGCAATGGGGATGTTGCTGACATTTTCACCACCGGCGCAATCCGCTGTTGTGTTGGGGCACGCAACCCGGGCAGAGGGAACTCGCCTGTTATCATCAGCTGGCAGGCCTGCGGCAAAGTTTTGAAAGTGAAATTGCCATGCGGCATTGCATCTCAACCAAACTATTCAATTTAATTTTGCCAGGTAAGGCCCCACCTGAGGTTTCTAGCTCTTTTTCACAAGAGACCTGGCCCACAGATTGATAGCGACGTGGCTTCATCGCGCGGACATTGATAGCAGCCAAATACTCTGAACACGTGGTTGATTCTTCTCAATGTGGAGGGGAAAAACCGGAGGACCCGGAGAAAAATCCACGCGATCACGGGCAGAGAGAGAGAGAGACACGCAAACTCCAAATATACAGGCGTCAGGGTCGGGATCTAACCCACGGCCTCCTGACTACCGGGCAACTTGGTAAACATTTAATTCTGTTAAACGAAATATATTTTTCAAGTAAAGTTTCTTTAAAACAGAAATGAATATACTAAGGAAAACAATGCTAGGGACCAATTAATTGGGGGTCACAAGACCTCTGCCCCACCATGTTCAATGCATTACGATGTAGACTGTGTAGCAACTTTAATGTGAGCACATCTCTCGATGCTGGACATAAACAGTGGGCCTACGCTATGTTTTTTTATGGGGAGAGAAGGGGGACAGTTGCTGATAGGTTTTATAATCCAGGCATCTCTTTCGCTGTGAGTCTGTGGGTCTCTGTGCGACTCTTATGGATATGCTGTATGAGAGTATGTGGGTCTCTGTGTGAGTCTGGATCTCCATGTGATTCTATGGCTGTCTTTAGTGAGTCCATGGATCTGTTGTGTGAGGTGTAGGTCTCTGTGTGAGTCTGTCTTCTTTTTGTGAGTTTATATAAAATACAGTTTATTATACGCAGCATATAAATGCAACCGCGTCTCAAGACACTGTACATAAAGAGTGCAGCATATTTATTTTCATAAGCGAGGGAGAGGTCCAGTCAGCCACGAGCAGAGAGATACAAAAAAATTAACCCGTAAAAACAAAGTTTTCCACTATAAATCCTTTATATGCGTGGCGGCTAGAGTCCTCTTGTCCTCTGGCTTGAGATGGCTGCCACCTATGGGTCAGATGATTGCCTGGCAGCATTAAGCAATTGGTAATGAAATATAAAAAATTAGCAAATTTTTTTTCACGAAAATTAATTGTCACGCACAACGAGTCTGTGTGGAAAATGTCAGCTCGATTGGATCACGGGAAGTGGGTTAAAAAACGACCAAAAGATTTGCACGGTCGTAAGCGCGCAAGCAAGCGAACTTAATATAAATGATTAAAAAAATGGGACGTCGTGAGTCTGGATTTGAACAGGGTCAGGGATTCAACAGCACGGATCGCTAGGGAAATGGAGCTCCAGGCTAGAAAGGGCAGCAGACGAGAATGATCGACCTCCCCCCCCCACCCACTGATCGATTGCTCCTTTATTTGACCAGGGTGGGAACCCGCCGAGACCCCGAGTATCTTTTTACAAGGGGTGACATGGCACAATGCAAGCAGCAGATTGTTGAGGTCGGAACGTCTTGGCGGTGTTTCAAGCCCGGGACCCGCTTGAGTTTACCGATCGCAGGGTAAAGGGCTAGAGGAAGCGGGAAACGTCCCCCCCCCCCCTCTCTTAAGAAGCTATTTGGCCTCCTATTCCGAGCCGGCCAGTCGTATCGCAAGAGGTTGCCCACACTTTACACCACCACACGTGACCTGCGGGTCAACTTAACTGTGGGTGGACACATTTATACAGCTGCTGGGTGGACAGAGGTGCTGGAGGGGAGGGGGGGGGGGGCTTTGGAGCGGGGGGAGGGGGAGATTTAATAATCATGCACCGATGTTTCAACCGCAGTGCCGGGAGATCGAATGAAACCGGCGACCTCTAGATTGCAGGTCCATCTTGCTAACCGCTACACCACCGTCACCGTGGCAGCGTCCAATCGCTGAGTGTCCCACGGGGCCCTTTAAAGTCTCGCCACGTGGTGTTCTCTACGGTAATCGTGTTGTAAAAGAACTACAAGATTGCTAAACGGCTTAAATGCATACAGCAGCGTACAGTGACTTGCATGATTGCCAGATAGTGCTGCTGTGCTTGCAATGACTGTGCGTGTGCCAACGTGCGTGTGTGCCAACGTGTGCGTGCTGGTGTGTGTGTGTGTGTGCGCATGTGCCAACGTGTGCGTGCTGGTGTGTGTGTGTGTGCGCGTGTGCCAACGTGTGCGTGCTGGTGTGTGTGTGTGTGCGCGTGTGCCAACGTGTGCGTGCTGGTGTGTGCAATAAGCATTGCTCGGCATGTTGGTTGCCCAACGCTGAGCCGTACTCCGAACCGCCAGGCCTCCCCTGTCAACGCCGATCTCTCTGCGGCTGCTGCTGCTGCATCCTCGGAATCCAGAGCCCAATTCTAATAATAATAATATTTCTTAATGCGCTTTGTTTGCCCATAAAGAGCCTCGCCCAGTCTCGGGAAGAATTTCGTTTTGTTTTCGAGAGGGTGTCGCTGCATTAGCGATGATTTTGGTCAATTTGGCTGGTACCCGCTAACGGGTGTTTAAATCAATCAAGTCTTTATTTCTAGAGCACGATTTTGTGCAAAGGATGCCATTCAAAGTGCTGTACAGATTGAAAAAAAACCAAATTGGCGGAAAACCCCGGCGAAAACCCAACACGAATGGGGGTGGGTGAGGGTAGGTGTAGCACAAGAAACTCCATACAGATGGGTTCAATAATCCATCAGCCTCCTGACCACCTCGCATTCTGGACATTAAATCACGAGCCAGGCCTGTCGACCCTGGCATTGTGTGTGTGTTTGCGCCCGTTGAACTTCTTTCGCACCATACGTAGCCGACCGTGCTAGTCGGAGGTTCGACATCTTCAATTGTGACACATCTTCAATCTCTTATAATAATAATGCAATTTATAACGCGCGCGAATTTGCGGACGTAACGGCCGCAATTCAGAGGCGCGGAGCCAAGCTCCGAGTCACTCGAAAGCATGATTGTAGAGGTGAGTTTTTAAAGTGTCTCTTGAAGGAGGCGATTGAGGTGATGCTGTGAATGTGCAGAGTGGATGACGACGTTCCAGACTGTTGGGGCTGCCACCGAGAAGCGGCGCATAGATGTGACCATCCTGGATCTTGGTATCAAGAGGAGGTCCGCCGAGATACCGCCTGGCAGTGCAGTGGCGTGGATATAATAGTTGACCCAGTATTTCCTGGGGTGAAATATTGGCCTTTTGAAAGAATGTGTCCACACACGTATATTACAATATATCGCTTGGCAGGTCGCCACTTCGGCTGCGTAGTTGCTTGTCCATAAACTATTCTCCTCGGTCATGCCGAGTCATGCCCTGTGCTTGTGTCCGCCTGCCCTTGTTGTTAGGCAGGTAAAGGCAATAAACGCCCCGTGTTTGTGTGTGTGTGTGATTCACACTTTGAATTACTAACGACTTGCACCTTTGAACGGCAGTAACACGGGGACATTAATAATTAAATTCGTTTATGGACTTCTAAGTGTGCCCCGTAGCTTCTTGCGTCTTCAGCCCCCCCCCACTCCTCTGCACGCCCCCTCCCCCCAATAATTTGTACAATGATGACGATCGCGTTCGAACTGGAAGCCAAAAGAAACGCGCACGGCGAAAAAGCCGTCGAGAAAGATCGCCTTGGGGCGATTGCTGTATAAGCGAGCTCCTGTTCGGGCTCACACGCCCTGCCCTTATTTTATTTTTTGAAGGCTCCCTAATGTCAGCTGCGGTGAGAATGTTGAGCTCTGGCAGCAGTCGTGGTTCTCATCCTCTGCGTTAACGGCCGTGCCTCCCGCACTTCACAAGAAAGGGCCACCGCACACCCCCCTAACGTGTTTAACCTTTAACTCGCCGTTGGGTCAAGTGCTGTACGTGAACGCCTATTCAGGCCGACACGAGGCACGCGTAATCGCAACAACGACGACGACAATAGCCGCCATTCGCTGCTAACTGGCGGTGACGTCGCCACGTGAGCTTCAAGAGGGTCGCGGGACAGAGACCCTCCAAGAGCTGTGAGTTGACCGCCCGAGATGACCGTCAGATGCTTCCACCTGTGGCACCTCCACCGCTGTGCCTATCCTTCCTACAAAGGAAAAATGGGGGTGGGGGGGTGGGTGGCATCGCTACATCCTCCGTTCATTGTCGCCTGCACGGCGCATTGCACGTGAACGCTCCTTCCTGCGTGCGGCGTTCGCCACGGCTGCGCACGCGCGCACAAAGTAGTGTGTGACATCCGTTCTTCTGTGCACGCGTGGACGGATGGCTTCCCGATAGGCGACGTGCAGTGATTGTGTAACCCGGCGCCGGCACAATGCTTCTCCTTTCACCGCCAGGAACTATTCGACGCAGTGCGGTCCGCCTATTCAGGTTGCCTTGCCTTTTGTCGGATTGCACGCGTGCACAGATTTGTTGGTGCTCGTGTGCCGGCAAGCGTCGAGAGTTCCAGCGTGGTTTGTCCGCTGCTGGATGACAGCCTTCATTCCCAGCTCACGCTTTTCTTACCGCGATTCCACGATGCAGCGATCCACCGCAGAACTCCCCCCCCCTCCCTCCCCCTGACCCCATCTGCAAGCAAGGGGGATGCTCTCGGGATGCCGTGCGTTCCCTGGCCCGCCCGCTGCGGCGTCCGTTCCGGTGCCGCGACGCGTCCTGCCAGAGAGGCCCTGCTCACTTTTTTCTCTCTCTCTTGTCTCGCAACGTAGTCCCAAGCCTGCAACCAATCCCCATGCTTAATGTGACGGGGGTGGGGAGGGTTAGGTGGGCCGTTTGCATTGTCGCGGAGAACACTTGGCTGTCTGGCTCACTGGTTCGCTGGCTTGCTGGCTCGTTGGCTCGCTGGCTCGCTGGCTCCCTCGTGCCTCCTTTTAAAGCGACCGAGCTGCCGGGCCGCGGTGGACTGCCGAGCCAGGCCCGGGAACAGCGAAGGCCCTTCGTGGTGAATGGCGGTTGTTGTTCTTGTTGGGCAAAATCCTTCATTGGCCGCATTTTATATTTATACATTTTTTACCGCCCTCCCCAGTCCTGGCCACATCTGCGTTTTTAGAAAATGAAAAATGTTGCCTGTGGGATATATTAAATGCAATTGGAGTTGCTTTATTGATCTTTCCACTTATGAGTTTCTGTCTCTCAATTTTTTTGTTTGCCCTGAAGGGTCAAGTATTTCCAGAGAAAGCTGTTTGTGAAAATCTGGTTTTGCCACTTGCGAAATCCCCCCCCCTCCCCCCGCTTGCGTAAAACAATGCTCACATCCCCCCCCCCCACCGATTGTTGAGCCGAGGAGTCGCAGAGATGGTTCGGCTCGTGCGGCCGCCCCTGTTAATACCGCGCGCGGTCTGTGGCCTTCTTCAAGGTTCCCGTGACGTCATTCGCAAGCGCAAGGGGGCATCGTGTAGCTGGTGGCGGGGGGCTGCAGGGGGAGAGTTGTCATCTCGGGGGGGGGGTCACAGTTCAAATTGTGTCGTATTGGGAAAAATGATACCGCACATTACTCGCTTGGGATTATATAACTCTATATATCTAGCGGTGGTCGCTCACCTACTCCGAACACTTGGCAGGACCCTCCTGAAAGGAGGGTCTTGAGACCCGGTGTGGTTCTTCTGTGGAAATAAGCGGAATGATAATCTTAAAAAATACCAAAAATCTTTATTTAAATTATTTGAAATTGTGTTGACATTGTGGTACTGATGGGCGACAATGTGAAGCATTTCACCGAGCAGCGCTTATGATAATAATAACAACAACAGGATATTAACCTGGCTTATTCAGCAACCAGCACTGGTGAAGTATGGTCAACTAATCCCCATAATCGATTGCAGTGTTGGAAAGTCCCTATCCGGCAGTAGAATATGGCAGAGGGTTGTGTATCCTGTTATCTAATGTTAATATATAATGTTACGTAATATATATTGTGAAGATAATTGCAGGTTATATAAACCCAGAGCTGTCAACCCATGCGGTTTAACCCCGTATTCTTGTACAGGAAGGAAATTGAGTGTCCAGGGCCATACGGCGAACAGCCGCGTCAACACGGGAAACAAAAAAATAATGATACGGCCAAATAAAAAAAGTTGTGGGACGGATTTTTTTTTTTACACTCTGGAGAGTAGCGATCCCCGTAGCAGCTGACAAATTTAATCTGAAATTAAGATGCTCTCGGTACAGATTGTACGCACAAGCTACATCTCCAAATCCGGTTTTCCAAACACAAGCCACACTACAGCACAGCGACAAGCGTTACCTCCTGCAGCGAAGTTAGCGATGCCTTGGTGCGTTTACAACATGAGTGTGTGCGTTTACAACATGAGTGTGCGTCCACATCAAGCAGGCGGCAGCATCCGCATACAGGGTCACAGAGGGTAGCGTAATAATCGGCTCGTTGACACCACTTGTCAAAATGAATACGTAAAATGTTTTTTTGTTTAGTAACGTAATTTTCGTCTTTGTGTTTCTCCCTTGTGATGGGACTTTTTAGGATGAACATTCAGATTTATAAGGGCACTGGGTGACCAATAAGGTCTGAATTGGTCTGTAATGGGGAAGGCACTAATAAGTGGTTGCCAGGTATGTAAACCAGAGCCTGGGAAATGCAAGAAGTTAGTGGATAATGGGCGAGTGCGATTGCGAACCTGTTCGCGCGGATTCGTTTCTGTTTGTGCGGTTGGGTTATCTCCGTTTTTCTCCCGCACGGAGCCAATTTATTTATCGTGGGCGGCATCTTCGTGGTGCATTCTACCCACCCGTGTCCCACTGGCAGGGGGGACACCCTTACCGTAAGAGAGTCTACTGAGAGCTCTGTAGAACCACGTCAGAAATGGCACCTCGGCCCAACTCTTTCACACCAACCCAATATGATCTCGGGAGAGGTGGACGTACCCACATTTCACCCCACCGCCGACACGGACCCTGGTGATGGACCGAGCGAACGTGTACGGGCACTTGGCTGATTAATGCAGGACGCTCATAACGACGAGTCATGAGACTCAGCGATGCTTTCCCGAATAAAAAAAATGGCGTTATTATTATAATTTAGTTAGTGTTTGCTATGGGGGGTGGGGGGGTGGCGTTGCAAATGGAATACTTTATATGGTCGCACTCATTACACACAAAGTGCTTGCCATAAATGAACCACAATACCTTACTGATCTCGTTAAGGAGCATAAACCATCATCACTCGAACTGCAGTCACCCTCGCAGCGACTTTTGGCTAGCCTGTCGAACGAAGATGGTCGCCGCATCCTGCGCTTTCAGATGCGCGCTTCTGCGGCCGTCTGGAACCATCCTTCCGATATTAGGAAACCACTGGGGCTATGCAGTTTTAAATCGTCGATTGAAAATTCATTTCTTTTATAAATGCTTTTTGCGTTTCGTTTGTTGTCCTTCCCCCGCGCCTCCTATGAGCACGGCTGGCTTCGTACAGTGCGAAAATAAGTTTGACATACATGCATACATACAAATACAACCGGTCAACCGACTTGACTGAGCGATGCCATCTGCCCATGGGGACCATCATAAGACCTGCGCTCATTCATGCCAATAGCAACCCACAACGCTCTACATAAATTATGTGTAAGGACCAGATCCCATATACGCGGTGCGAAATAAGTTCGACGTACATACATATGTTACGGCTATACGAATGGTAACTTCGTTTTTGTGGCATCGGGCTGGGACTGAGTGAGCGAGTGGTGTGTTCCGTGTTCGCTGGCACGGTGTGTAAGCAGTTCACCGTATATACATACATACGTACGTTAAGGCTTTGTGGCATCGGGCTGGGACTGAGTGAGCGAGTGGTGTGTTCCGTGTTCGCTGGCACGGTGTGTAAGCAGTTCACCGTATATACATACATACGTACATTAAGGCTTTGTGGCATCGGGCTGGGACTGAGCGAGCGAGTGGTGTGTTCCGTGTTCGCTGGCACGGTGTGTAAGCAGTTCACCGTATATACATACATACGTACGTTAAGGCTTTGTGGCATCGGGCTGGGACTGAGCGAGCGAGTGGTGTGTTCCGTGTTCGCTGACACGGTGTGAAAGCAGTTCACCGTATATACATACATACGTACATTAAGGCTTTGTGGCATCGGGCTGGGACTGAGCGAGCGAGTGGTGTGTTCCGTGTTCGCTGACACGGTGTGAAAGCAGTTCACCGTATATACATACATACGTACGTTAAAGCTTTGTGGCATCGGGCTGGGACTGAGTGAGCGAGTGGTGTGTTCCGTGTTCGCTGGCACGGTGTGTAAGCAGTTCACCGTATATACATACATACGTACATTAAGGCTTTGTGGCATCGGGCTGGGACTGAGTGAGTGAGTGGTGTGTTCCGTGTTCGCTGACACGGTGTGAAAGCAGTTCACCGTATATACATACATACATACGTACGTTAAAGCTTTGTGGCATCGGGCTGGGACTGAGCGAGCGAGTGGTGTGTTCCGTGTTCGCTGGCACGGTGTGTAAGCAGTTCACCGTATATACATACATACGTACATTAAGGCTTTGTGGCATCGGGCTGGGACTGAGTGAGTGAGTGGTGTGTTCCGTGTTCGCTGGCACGGTGTGTAAGCAGTTCACCGTATATACATACATACGTACATTAAGGCTTTGTGGCATCGGGCTGGGACTGAGCGAGCGAGTGGTGTGTTCCGTGTTCGCTGGCACGGTGTGTAAGCAGTTCATCGTATATACATACATACGTACATTAAGGCTTTGTGGCATCGGGCTGGGACTGAGCGAGCGAGTGGTGTGTTCCGTGTTCGCTGGCACGGTGTGAAAGCAGTTCACCGTACATACATACGTACGTTAAGGCTTCGTGGCATCGGGCTGGGACTGAGCGAACGAGCGGTGCGTTCCGTGTTCGCTGGCGGTAGGTGCGCCCGCGGGACATCGTGCGGATCGTGCGCGGGCGGCTGGAGGAGCGGGGCATCGCGGTGCGCGACGTGCGCCTCAACGGCTCAGCCGCCAGCCATGTGCTCCACCACGACAGCGGCCTCAGCTACAAGGACCTGGACCTCATCTTCGGCGTGAGCCTCACGGGGGAAGCCGAGTTCCAGCTCGTCAAGGTGCACGTCACGCCACGTCACCCCCCACCACCACCCCGGCAGTGATGCGGCGATCCGTTGTGTTTCCCCGTCGCACGCATGTGATTGAATTTTTTCTTCCCACGTGCTCCTCCCACACATATAACGCTGATTAATTGGCCCGATACCAACTCAATATGTTGAGGAGCGCAGAGCTTGGGCAGTTGTTAGTAGCGCCTGCTCGGCATCGCATCACTGCTGCTGCCTTCCCGCTCATCGGTATCAGCCCCTCTCTCTTTCTCGCTACGAGAGCGAGTTGGGATACTGTGCAGCAGTGGTGCGTTACAAGTTGACTCTTGATATTAAGACCATTCTCCACGTGTGCACCTGTGTCTGTGTGCCATTGTGTATGTGCTGCAGCCCGTTATTATTTTGTAATTAATGGATTAATTAAAAACACATTTTCGTTGTTGCAAGTCTATTTAATCCAGCAGTCATTATGGGGCCCGCTATGCATCGTTACACCCCAGTGCCCTTGCCTCTTCCGTGTTTTGATGAGAGTGCCAGACTAACGCTACCACTGTACCCTCCCCTACCCACCACATGCACTACCACCACCACCACCTTCATCATCACTAACAATACCACCACCATCGCCACCACCTGCAAACCTTGTCCACCACCACTATTCTAACATTCGCCGTCAATTATCACCACCTCTATTAACATCGCTACCACCACCGCCACCTTCATCACCACCATCAACCACCGCAACCAACCTGACCCACCACCACCACCAAAACGCCTACCGCCCCCCCCCCCCGTCTACCGTCGCCGCCTCCGCCGTGCACAGGAAGTGGTCCTGGACTGCCTGTTGGACTTCCTGCCCGAGGGCGTGAGCAAGGAGAAGATCGGGCCGCAGACGCTGAAAGAGGCGTACGTCCAGAAGATGGTGAAGGTGTGCAACGACACGGACCGCTGGAGCCTCATCTCGCTCTCCAACAATAGCGGCAAGAACGTGGAGCTCAAGTTCGTCGACTCGCTGCGGCGGCAGTTCGAGTTCAGCGTCGACTCGTTCCAGATCGTCCTCGACTCGCTGCTGCTCTTCTACGAATGCTCCGAGCACGCCATGTCGGAGCGCTTCCACCCGAGCGTGCTCGGCGAGAGCATGTACGGCGACTTCGGCGAGGCGCTGGAGCACCTGCGCGGCAGGCTCATCGCCACACGCAACCCCGAGGAGATCCGAGGTGCGCGCTCGTGTCTGCGTGTGTGCGCGTGTCTGCGTGTGTGCATACGCACACGTGGGTTGTGGTAGTGTAGCGTTTGGCGCGTCGTGCTACCAACCCGGAAATCTCTGCTCGCGGCCGATGCCAGTGACGATTATCTGAACTGGGCCTGGGCCTCCCCTAGGTCGTCTCGGCCTCAAATGAGTACCTGGTGCGGTGTGTGAATATCGCCACTGGGGAGACAGGCGGCCAGGTATCATTTTGGCAGCACCACCAACCCCGTGTGCCATCCCGGCCTTCATAGTTGTTTGCTAATGGCACTTGCCCCGAACGTGCTTGCGAAGTGTATACAGCGGGGTGAGTGGGTTCCTGTTTGTGCGCGCGTACATCTGTGCCCGCGTGCCTGCGTGCGTTCACGCATGAGCACCGTGCGATCCACAACGCTGCCTGGCCCCGAGCCTAGCGATAAACAATGTAGGCCGCGACCTCGTCATTAATAACGCTGCTCCTGCTCCAACCAAGCCGTGTCGAGTTTGTCCGACCACCACCGCCAGCGAAAACCGCACGGGGTTGGTGGGCGAGGGGAGGAGGGAGTCCCCCCCCCCCCCCCCCCCCCCCCCCGGCGTCACTACGCCATTAGTTTCCTCCGAGCTCTCTGCGTCACGCTGGCCCACGTGCGCGCGTTTGTCCACGCATCGTCCACGCGGCGACGCGTTGGAGTCAACGGCGGCGCTCTGGTTTCTAACTCTGGACAAACGAAGCGGTTAGCCCCGCGGGGAACATTGAGGGGCGCGTGCGACCGCCCCCCCCATCGTTGACTGGACATCTGTGAACCTTGGCTGGACAGAAGGTCTAGTCAACGGGGCTAACGGCGGCTGTAAGTTCACAGATTTCCAGCCAAAACAACTATTTAAACTGTGTTTTTTATTTTACCAGGTTATCAGGCCCACTGAGCTGTATAGCTCTTTTTCAGATGCCACCTGGTCACAAAGGATAGCTTATCATGTGGAAACGTATAGAAGCCATATACTATAAAACGCCCATTGATTCTAAATGTGGAGGGCCCGGAGAAAAATGTACAAGTCATTTTGGATCTAACCTTGAACCTCCTGTATACCAGGTGAGGGAATGAACATCTCGCCACCGTGGCACCGACTGGACATCTGTGAAAGAGAGCTTCGCAGCTAACCGGATTCCTTCATAATAAATAAATAGTCTGTTTCCGAGTGACGCCACCCATCGGAGTGAGCGGGTTGGCCCAAGCCCTAGGCTCAATGAGGGATGAGTGTGCTGGGGGGGGGGGGGGGTGTAGTTGACTCGGTACGAATTCGCGTTGGAATTTTCACCGTGATTTTTATATTTACAATAAACCCATATTTATTCGACACACATGGGGCTCTGGTCTTGCCGAATTATCCAATATTCCGAACTATTTACAATCGTACTCCCCAGTGCCTTCTGCCCCAATAAAAAAAAAAATCCAAATTTGTTTTCCAAACTCTTCACACACCCTGCATCAATTCTATCCAAAACTTTGGATTTGTCTCGCAGACTAAGGGATTTATACTTCAGACCCCTTCCATTTATTCTTGATGTAGGCTTAGAGGATTGCCTTGCACAGTGTGCATAAGCAAAGTAAAGTCCATAGCAACAGGGTCTGCTCTAACGCTCACCACGCGCGCTGCCACTAGACTGAGTCGTCGTTTTGGCCGTGGTGCACAGCGTTGCTCCGCGTGTATGCAGAAATTGGACAGTTCGTTCAGGGAAAATTCGGCTTGTCACCAATAATAGACAGTATATGCCGAAAATGCAGCCGTGCCGAATTATCCCCAATTACGAATGATCAAATTAGCGAAATAACGAGGTTTTGCTGTACATGCTGCACACGTGTGTGCCGCCTACGTTACGGCCTTGAGTTATAATGGTCGTGGTGATTCGCTGTTAGATGTTTTTGTATGTCCGATGGCGATTTTTTTGTAGGTCTTTTTTGCGCGCGACAGAAGTTCAACATCATACGAAAATCGGTGCGCAGCTGAAGCATTAGTCGATTGGCATGTTTGTTAAACTTTATTAATCTGCTGTGTCGGTCGTAGGAGGGTTTACGATACCCACGCCCGACCGCCTTTTGTTTTCTCTCCATTCGCGATGTTTACAAACCACATGAGGTACTCTGTTGAGGCAGAGTTGATCTAGCCGGAGGCCTGGGACGGCTTCGGATAATCGTCACTGGTGTCGGCCGTGAGCGGGAATCGAACTCGGGTGGCGTGCCGGGTTCGGAGCGCAAATTGAGTTGGCCCTCCTGAATAACAAATCTTGCGGCTCCGTGAGGCCCTGCTGGGTAAATTCGGCGTTAATGGTAACAGACTTGCCGACCTTACTACGAGGCGTCGGGGAAATAAGCCGCGCTTCGGGAATCTGCCCGCCCTTCGAATGCTGACGTCCGCGCCTCGCTCCTCCGGCCAACGCAGGCCGCCCGCGTTCGTTGTCCCACCGGGGGTGGGGGGGGACACTTGTGGGCGATGCAGTGCCCGCGACGTTGTGACCTCAGACGACGTCTGGGCGAAGAGAGGAGCGCGGTTCGCTCCCTGCATTGTTGTTGCTTATCTTTTATTGTTGTTAGCGGCGAGCTGCTGTCCGCCCTCCGACCCCCACCACCGCCACTGCCGCGATCCGGTCGTCTGTATGAAAGAGTGCTTTGTAGCTCATCGGATTCCTGCAGTACAAATACAAATTCTGATTCTGATTCGGCAGTAGTGGCGCTAAGTTCAAGCAGCCCCCACCGTGTGCGGCGTTTTCCACGGCCGTCGGATGTCGGTCTGTGCCGTGCCAGTCCTGGAACGGCCCCTTGCCGCTCCTGCGTTCAAATCCCCCACGGCGAGAGGGAATCGACCGTAGTACATTTTTAACGAGTTTAAAAGTACGCTTGGGTCGGATTGCGCTGTCCCAAGGTGTATCATCTTTTATGTCGTAATAATCAAAAACGCAGCCCAGGTGTTGACTGCGGCGTTAGATGATGACGACGATGATGAGAATCCCGACGATGATGACGACGAGCACATCGTTCCTCGTGACATCGCCTATCTGCTACCGATCGACGGCTTGATATTTAAGCCCCAGCCACTCGGACTGCAAACGGAGAGCCATGCGTGTTAGTGCGGTGCCAAGGACCAGCGCGTGAACAGGCGTTGAGCCCCCCCCCCTCTCCCCCCGGTTCACTCCGAGTGGTCGTCTGATGGATGCGACGTTGAGAGTATCCACATCGCTCATCATGCTGCGGCGAGCGGGGAGCAGGGAGCCAGCAAGCGGCACCTGCGAGGACTGTAGCCTCACAAAGTTTGGTTCGTTCCACTGGAATAGTCCTGTATTTGGGAAATTTCGTATGGAAATAAATTCTTTTCGATTTCAGAAAAGTCCACGTGGGCAGCTGACTTGGCCATCCGTCTGTCGCTGCTGCGTCGGTTTTC
Source organism: Lethenteron reissneri (assembly GCF_015708825.2). Lineage (NCBI taxonomy): Eukaryota > Metazoa > Chordata > Hyperoartia > Petromyzontiformes > Petromyzontidae > Lethenteron > Lethenteron reissneri. The sequence continues at coordinate 5,809,807 of NC_083783.1, forward strand.
ACGGTCGCGCTGTTCCGTTACAGTCACGATGCGTTTTCGATGTCCGACGTTTCTCTGCATATGCTTGTAAACATAACGTGGACTGGTGGAACATTGTGGTTGGGGGGCTAGGTGGCAGCTATCACCCCCCCCTGCCAGCCCCAATTTTCTGAATAGGGGTAAGCAATTGACTCTAACCCCCAACTAGTATTGATTGGCAGTGCGTCTTATCAGCAAGCAAACCGTGGAACCATTTGATACATTTGTAGTCTCGTCAGCAGCAGAGTCGGTTGTTGCTTGAACCAACCAACTCTGACATTTCTGAAGCGTCCTTCTTCCCAACGTCCCGGCTGTGGGTCCACATAATTCTGTGTGGCGGGTGGGGGAGGGGGGGGGTAGTGGGAGGGGGGTGAGGGGACGTTAGGGGTAGGGGGGGAAGGCGGTCGTCGCCAAGTTGGGAGTGAGGGAGGGGAGTGGGCGAAGACGCCGACAGACATCTGGGCCCGACATTAGCGCTCGCGTTCTCACAAGGCGGCTTGTGTCCGCCCAACGTTATTATCTTATCGAGGCTAAGGAGTTTTCAAGGTCTCCCCCACCCCTTTTCCTTATGAATCGTTTAGTTGTTTGGGCCGCTTGTCAAAGCGACGGCGTTTGTCCGACGCCAAACGGTCGTTTTCGAAATCCGGACGCGGATTCGGGGTCGGGCACTCCGCTTCGGGGCGGGGATTCTCGACTACACCGGCGGGGGGGGGGGGGAACTATCCGGATCGCGACCCTTGTACGACCGTGCATGTTCTCTTCCCCCCCCCCCCACCCCCCTTTTCCCTCCCCACGGGTGTCAGAGAAACGCACTCGCAGCACCGAGTCTGTCTGGACGCCGCTCGGCAGGAAGCGGAGAGGGCTGCTATTTTATTAATGGCAACGTCTGAAGGAGATAAATTGGTCGAAATGTTTTTGTTGGGGCTGAGCGAGCGCGCACGTGTGCGTCTGGTTGTGCCGAGCCGGCCGAGCGAGCGCAAGGGGGGGGGAACGTGCATTTTGAGTATCGGCGGGAAAAAAAAAAAAACGCTTGTGGTTCTAAAAAAAGATATGAAGAAAAATAATTAAATATCGTTTTTTTTTTTGCCCTCATACGCGTGAACCGGAGGTTGCTCGAAGGATTCGCCGAGCGGTAGTTCTGCGATATCCGCTTCTCGAACGCGAAAGGGTCGCGCAGTTGCTCCGTGAATAAGTTGGGGATTGATGACGAAGTTAAGTTACGAACAATTAAAATATTTTGCCCCCCTTCGTCAAACGGTGATCTCCGGGTGACCCTGACGACCCTAATTTGAAACTCGCTTTTAATTATCGGCCCGGTTACGTCGGCGATGAGACCATTGGCGTCCGTTGTTTAACCGTTCGCTCAAGCCTGATTTTAACAAGAAATATTTACGCGTAGTCGGGGGCGCTGCTGTTGCGACCTGCTTACTCTGGCAAGCACTTTGCACGCAACACAAAACACGCGCGAACGTTGTCCGCGTTGATTGCGTAGAGCAGTTTGAATATTTATATCACGGTTATGTAAGCACGCTTTTTTTGTTTTGTTAATACGGCATCATCACTCGCGCACGCCCGGAATTCGTAACTCGTACGGATTCCTCGCGTGGGGGGTGGGGTTGGGCGGTGGGCGTTAAGGCAGCCAGAACCAAGAAGCACCGACAATTTTCTTCCAAACTCCAGTCCTAGAGTCCTACATCGCGACGTTTTTCTTTCTTTCTACCGCCGCTCACAAAACCCACTCGTTGCCCTTTGTCCCCTCCGCTCCCCCCCCTCCCCTCTTTGTTCAGGCGGCGGCCTCCTCAAGTACTGCAACCTGCTGGTGCGCGACTTCCAGCCGGCGTGCGAGCAGGAGATCAAGACCCTGGAGAGATACATGTGCTCGCGCTTTTTCATCGACTTCCCCGACATCTCGGAGCAGGAGCGCAAGCTCGAGTCGTACCTGCAGAACCACTTCCTGGGCGAGGAGGGCAGCAAGTACGACTACCTGCTCACGCTGTGGGGCGTGGTGAACGAGAGCACCGTCTGCCTGATGGGGCACGAGCGCCGGCTCACCCTGGGCCTCATCACGTCGATGGCCTTCCGCGTCCTCGCCGAGCAGAACGTCATCCCCAACACGGCCAACGTCACCTGCTACTACCAGCCGGCGCCCTACGCCAGCGACTTTAACTTCAGCGGCTACTACCTGCCGCCGCCGCCGCAGCACGCGCTCGCCTACGTGCCGTCGTACCACCAGCACCACCACCAGCAGCAGCACCACCAGCACCAGCAGCACCAGCAGCACCACCACCAGCAGACGTGGCTGCCCTGCAGCTAACGCAGCCGGCGATGCCCCCACCGTGATGCCCGCCCACCTGCCCGCCCGTCTGCCCCGCCAACCTCGCTGATTGATGACGGACCGCAGCAATTACCCCCCCCTCCCTTCCTCCCCCAGGACCAATGCCGTGATACCACGCGGTCTTTTATTTTATTTTCGATTTTCCTTCCCCTTGCCTACCCCGCCCCCCCCCCCCCGATTTCCTGATTCTACACCCCCCCCAACCCCCCTCCTCCACTGCCACTCCATAGGTGCCTGTGCAACAAGCTGCTGTCTCTCCGCGCCGTGTTTGTGGTGGTCGTTGCTGTTGGTTTCTCTCTTCCATTTTACGTCTCTCGGTAAGACGGGCAAAGCAGCAGCAGCAGAGGCGGCAGCGGCATTAAGAACTGTGCGCGTTTGGCAGCACGAGCCCCCCCCCCACTCCCCTTCATTGAACCGAGATTGCAGAACTGCATGCACGGAGACTTGCACGCCCACACACACGCAAATGAGTGAAGAGTGACGAAGAGGAGGTTGAGCAAGAGAAGATACTGGGTGGTTTTGCCCGCCGCGCTGCTTTCCACGTGTGTACATATGTAATCCAAGGCTCGCGACGCTTGTGCCAGAAAAACTTCCGCGGGCAAGTTGCGGACGTTAACCGTTTAGCGCTGGTGGAAGTAAAAAAAAAAACTAAACTAAAACACACAAAAAAATGGAACTCGAGACTTACACGCAAGATGTTTTGCGACCTCTCTTCGGGGGAACTCTCCCGACGGGAAGAAATTATACGCGCAAAGAAGATGAAGAAGAAGAAGAAAATACAACAACAAAAAAACCGGGACACGCGTTGTGAACGGGGAAAAAAATTTCATAAAAATTTTAATAAACGCTAAAAAAAATAAAAAAACCCCAAGAGAAAAAGACTGAAAAGGAAAATATTGGCGGGGCAGCCGTGCGTGGCGAGCGCGACTGCCTGTCGCAGGTTGACTGCTAACGCGTCGTCTAGCTGATTAACCACAAAAAAAATATTACCGATTTACAAAGCGCTATATTTTTTGGGGGTGGGGGGCCGGGTCCGCATTTAAAACACGAGCCCAACGTGGACACCCGACGCTTCCAGAGTTACGTAGGGGCACGCGCGCGTGGGGTGAAATGGGGAAAGCAAGAGCGAGCGAACGCCCCGGGGATGCCACTGATTTTTTTTTTAACACCCCCCCTCCCCCCACATCGCGCGACGGTCAACCTTCACGCCGCGGGGCAAACCGAAATAATTCCTCCCCCAACTGCACGCAACGAAACGAGTGACAACGGGACGCCTCCCACCCACCCCCTTCCCCGTGTCCCTCCGTGCTTGGCCTGTGACCACTGCCGACCCAACCGTGGCACGTACACCGCTTTCTCGGCCTCGTCTGATGCCAAGCCCGGTGACGGAACGGACGCGTTTATCAACTCTCTGCGTCGCCGCGCGGTGCGTTCGGTCGCTGGGCACGCAGGGACATGTGGGACAAGAGTCCGTGCCTTCCCGCTGTTTGCGAGCAGCCGTGTGCGTGGGTTAGTCCGAGAGCCCGGACCAGAAGTTTCACTTTTGTCGGTAGCAGCTGAGGTGGCGTCACTTTAGCGGTTCCACGTTCTTTACGCGGCCAATTACGCGATCGCCATTCCATTTCAAGCGTGCGAGTGGGTTATCGAGTTCATTTAACTCTCGTTAGCCTACATAAATAACTCCGTATGGACTTAACTAGAGTGCTGCCACCTTAGCCAGTACAAATTTCTACTCTGGCCCGTGACACCGAATGATGTCGTCATTTCTGCGCGTTTTCCAGCCTGCTTTTTGTCGCGTTTTTCCTGGCACGGGCGTTCTCTGCAAAGTCCATTTGCGTTCGACCGCAACGTTTCCTTGCAACGCCTTCGGTGGGGCAGGTGGGGCAGGACCGTGTGTGTCGGTGCGTCCGTTTGCGGCGGTGCCATCGTCTCGCCAGCGCTACCGGCAGCGCCGACGCCGCTACCGCCCGTAGCTGCGGTTTGAGTGCCGTTAAAGGGATGCATACAAATTGACTCTCATCTGTGCAATTTTGAAACTCTTTGAATCTTTAGTTTGCACTTGTTTTCGGAGTTGGGAGATCGAATCCCAACATAGTGTTTTCCCCCATTCTCCCCCCTACACCTTCCCTTTCATTTGTTATTGTCGCTTGTTGTTGTTTTTTGCGTAATTGTGTTCTCTTAGGTAATTTACACAAGTGCTTGCGTTGAACGTGTACGGTATGCCGTTGGTTTTTGAGTAGCTGAGCGACTCGAAGCCGTAACTGGAGGGTGAGGGGGAAGGCCGAGGTTGGATGTATCCATGCCCCCTTCCCCCCCCCCCCATTGGCACATCTCAGAGCCGTGCTGGGGCCAGGCTTGCGCCACTCGGGAGAGGCTCCAGACCCTGCGTCCCGAGTCCAATTCAAATATCACGACGGTGCATGCACGTGTCGCAGTTTGGTTTCCGGGCTCGGCTTGGCCAGTAACCATTCGTGCTGGCTTGGCTCTGATGTTCCAGTGGGGGTGGGGGAGGGGAGAGGGATCAAGATGTGTGGCAGAGAATGAGACCTAAAATGAAGGTGGCAATTTTTAAGGAACAGCAAAGTTGGCCATGGAATTGTTTCGGGTTTTTCCAATCCCCCGCGTGGTTGGGTCAAATGAGTGGACAACCGTTGCCAAACCTCGCCTAGAGTTCCACCGCAGGAAAAATCGCAGAATCTCTCAAAATGATCCAGTTAAAAAGTCTTACTCCCTCACGCGCTCACCCCCAGAAGTGTTCAGATCCTTCCATGTTTGAGAGGGAAAGATCAATTGCAATCCATTATACTTTTTTTTGCGAGTGATATTTACCGTGCAATTTAGCGTTAAGACGAGAGAAAAAAAGCCCTACATAGATACAGTATAAATATATGTTTACAAAACAAATCGCGTCCAGGTTCTATCAATCGGGAGTAAAACAGGTCCGAAGAGATGATGACCATGACGACGATAATGATGGTGGTGGTGGTGATGCCCATGATTTATTGTGAGTAGGGACGAAAAATTGGACTTTGAGAAAATGTTGACGGGAGCGCGGTGCATCTTGGGAAGAGACGATGGCTGTAGGGCACCGCTGCTGGATGGTTCTGTCAACGCTGTCAAAAAGAATAAAATAAAACCATCGCGGGGTCAAACGTCAAACGGGATGTAACGATGCACCGATTTGGTCGCGTTTTTTCGTAACGTTTTTTTTGAGTTCGCAAATTCGTGCGTGCGTGGGAACCTGATGTTGCAGCCGCCCCGAACTCGTCGCCACTACGAAATTGAGCTTTGCGTGACCCCCTGCCCAGCCACTTGGGGCCCACTACAAAACTCACGATGTTCAGGACTTGAGCGAATCGCGACGAACGATCGAATCGCGGTTTCTGACCGCTGGTGGTGGCATCAGTGGTGGCATCGGTGGTGGCGCTGGTGGTGGCACTGGTGGTGGCGGGTACTGGTGGTGTGCGGCTCGTAAACTTGCCATGCGCAGCACTTGAGGTGCTACAATACTTTTGGGCATTATGTTTATGATGATGTTGTTTTAGATTTTATTTTAAACTTAGCCTAAGGTGGGGATTTTCTTTTTTAAAAAATATATACGCGGGGAAAAAAATTATAGAGGAAGGGCAAAAAAAAATATCCGTGCTGCCGATGGTCCGACAAATAAGCTATATATGGTAGAATATATTCCAGACACTGAAGAGAGAGAGAGAGGGAAAAAAACAGGAAAAAAATATATATAAATATATAAACCGAAAAAAATGTCTACGAGCGCGTTCGTTTTTGAGTTGACGGATTGCAGAGAAGAAAATATTACGGGGCCCATCGATTCGCTCGCGCGCCTCGCGATGGCGAATGACTAAGGTGTCCATCGATTGCGATGATTCACGATGGTGGGGGCGGGGAGGGGGGGCGGTCGAATGGGTGACGTCCGATGGTCGAGGACCCCCCCTCACCCCCCTCGCCCCTCACCCCCCTCACCCCCCTCACCCCCCTCACCCCCCACCCCCCCCGCACGCGCGTGCGTTTATTTTCAAACGGCGATTTGTAGCAAAAAGTGTCCCCACTAGCGAAGGATCGCGTCGGGGCAACCCAACCCCCCACACACCCCCCTACACACCCCCCCCCCCCACACACCCCCACACACACACCCCAACACCCCCCCCCACTTCTTATCTCAGTCTTTCGGCGATTCTCAGTGCATGCGAAGTGATGATGAACATGACTGTGTCTGTGACTGCGTGTGTGTGTGTCACTGTGCGTGTGTCACTGTGCGTGTGCGTGCGGTGGTGTAGCGGTTAGCGCGCTGCGCTACGAAGCCTGGCAACTCGAGTTCGATTCCCGCTCGCGGCGAACACCGGTGACGATTATCTGAACCGGTCGTGGGCCTCCCCTAGGTCGACTCCGCCTCAAATGAGTGCCTGGTGCGATGCGTAAACATCGCCACTGGGGAGACAAAGGCGGCCGCGCGTGGTGTTGGCCATCCATCCCCCTCGTGTGCCGTGCGGCCATTTATAGGTGCTCGCTAACAGCACTTGCCCCTACAGTCTGTTAAGGCTATACGGGGGGGATCTTTGTCTTTTCTTTTGTGCGGGGTGCGTGCCTCGTGCCACTCGCTCTGTCCGCTTCCTCCTCCTCCTCAGCGCCCCTCGTCCCCAAACCGGTTCACACGCGGCGAGGGATGATGTCGAGTTCGATCGTAAAGACACACAAAAAAAGAAATATATTTTGTTATATCAAGACTTTGCCTCGGAGACATTTAGTGAACCGTGTAGCGGATTTCATTGTTCTCACCCCCCCCCCCCCCCGTTGATCCAAAAGTTGTTGAGGACGTGAAGAAAGATCTGTTCCAAAGTATGAAAACAAAAATAGGAAGAGTTTTTTTTTTAACCCTTTTCTGGCAATAAAACGGCTGTTAAGATGTTCAAACCACCCCTTTGCAAGGCATCGACATCTCAACGCGTGTTTTTATTGCCAAAAAGGGGTGTAAAAAAAATCTTCGCTTGTTCTTTTTTTATTTTCATACTTTTGATACTGGCAACAACAACAAAAAAAGTGTCCCTTTTTTCAAGATCGGGCCCTCCCCGCAGAGTTTGTGCGCGGCTGCCCCCCCCCCAACCGCTCCATTTGCCACCGGGACATGTTAACGCCGTGAACCCCGCTGCCTCAGTTCAATGCACTGGCTTTGCTTCCAAGCATTTATTACCACCACCACCACCGTTCCTCACCCTCCGCTCCGTACACTCCTCCTCCTGAAGACCGGTGGAAGAAAACATGTACCGTGCTAATCGGATGTGCGGGGGTTACGGACAACAAACTGAACACACGAAAAAACTAATTTCTTTAATTTGCAATCTAGATGATGAGTTAAGATTGCATCGTGTAGCTCCAGTGGCTTCCTAATATCGGGAAGGGAAGAACGTTCCAGACGGCCGCAGAAGCGCGTCTGAAAGCGTCGCGCGCTGCGGTGACCACCGTCTATGGTTCGGTCTGTCAGGGCCCCCCCTCCCAGCCTGCCCCCCCTCCCAGCCTGCTCCCCACCAGCCTGCCCCCCCCCCCACCAGTCTGCCCCCCACTGAAAATCGTGAATAGCCGCCACCATGATTGGTCAACAGAGACGTCCACTCTTGTACGTTGTGCAGGCCCGTGTGAGTGTACAACACTTTCAACGTTTTTGTTTTTTTGTGGGGTGACTCTATTTTTGTTTATTGATGTTGTCTGAATGTAAGATTCTAAGGACCAAAGAAACGGCGCGAGAGGGGGGCGGCTGTCGTTTCCCGCATGGGTTTTGTCTGGGGGGTTGGGAGGGGGGGTGCCGTTTGGGGGCTGGGGGCGGGGGGGGCCCATGTGTGTCTAATTTTGTTGTATACATATACTGTAAGTGCCTGATCACATGACCATTTCATTAAACTCCTCTTTTGGGTCCACTTTAACATCGCTTGTCTCTTTTATTGTTATTGGTATATTTTAAAAACGCGCGTTAACTCGAGCACAGGGCTCTGCAACCCCTCCCAAAAAGCGAGAAGAACCCACGTTTATTTCGAATTCTGTAATTAAAAAAATATATTTTATGGTTCTTTTCGGTAAAGCCACGTAGATCGAAAAAATAACGATAAAATAATAAAAATAAAGTGAATCAAAATATCACGGCGTTTCGATCGCAACACAGGCGGTCTGATGGCGACCGCTTGTGTTACGATCAAAACTCCGGGATATTTTTTTTTTATCATTTTATCATTATTTTTTCTATCTACGTGACTTTACAGAAAGAATCCCTGCAGTCACGAAAGTTTTAAGTCAAAATAAAAATATATAAAAAAAAAACACCCCTATTTCAAGAGCCCCGATGTGGTGGTGAATCTGTCTGGAGGGTGTCAATCTCTCCGGAGACGCGATTGACGGATGCCGTGGCTACTACGTACGGTGCGAAAGAAGTTGCACGTGTGTTCTCCTGTTCTTGCATGGCTTGTGCGGGTTTCCCCTGCCACGGCTAACGAAACGAAAATCAAACCAAGCAATGGAACCGGTGTTGGCCAAGCAGCCCAATGCAAATGGATCGATGAACATTACACACAACATCAACATCACCCCACCGGCCTGAAATCAAAACAACTGTGTAGGTACCTCCCGAAAACGAGTCTTGAGTCTCGGCGAGGCTTTCCTGGGAAAACAAGCACGAAGCTATTAATGACGATGAAATAATATTGTTCTGTTTATAAATCTTCGAAGTTGTGCCAGGATTTTCTCGAGGCTTTTTTGTCTGTGTGCGTGTGTGTGTATACACATGTGGGAAGCGGTAGTGTAGCGCTTAGCCTGCTGCGATATGAACCCCGAGACCCGGGTTTGATTCCCGCTCACGGCCAACACCAATGGCGATTATTATCTGAACCGGTCCTGGGCCTCCCCTAGGTCTACTCAGCCTCAAATGAGTACCCGGTGCGGTGTGTCAACGCCACTGGGGAGATAAAGGCCACCCACCCTCTCGTGTACCGTGCTCGCTAACAGCACTTAACCCCTAAAGTCTGTAAAGGCTACACGGGGGATCTTTGTCTTTGTTGCGTATGTCTGCCTCCACTTTTTCCAATTCCAGTCTGATTCCCTTCTACGGCAGAAATCTCTGGGCGGACAGATAAAATGAAAACCACATAGCGACTCGGCAACTGCTGCGGCGGTGGCGGAGGGCTGTGCCGTTGTGCAGCTGCGCACACGAAGAGCGTCCAAACGAATGCCACAGCCCAGAGCCGCGCTTTCGAGGTTGCTGGAGAAGAAGGGGCCAGAGGCAGAATGAGCGAGCGAGTGATCGGCGCGTGGCTCCTGGGGGACTCGACAGCTGGGGCCGTAATGATGCTTCGTGTGCAGTCGCCGGTCATCCGGCTTGTTCATCGTAGAGTTGGATTTGAAGTTTTCGTGACTGCAGGGATCCACGGCTTGTTCATTGTATAGTTGGATTTGAAGTTTTCGTGACTGCAGGGATCCACGGCTTGTTCATCGTAGAGTTGGATTTGAAGTTTTCGTGACTGCAGGGATCCACGGCTTGTTCATCGTAGAGTTGGGTTTGAAGTTTTCGTGACTGCAGAGATCCACGGCTTGTTCATCGTAGAGTTGGATTTGAAGTTTTCGTGACTGCAGGGATCCACGGCTTGTTCATCGTAGAGTTGGATTTGAAGTTTTCGTGACTGCAGAGATCCACGGCTTGTTCATCGTAGAGTTGGATTTGAAGTTTTCGTGACTGCAGAGATCCACGGCTTGTTCATTGTATAGTTGGATTTGAAGTTTTCGTGACTGCAGGGATCCACGGCTTGTTCATTGTATAGTTGGATTTGAAGTTTTCGTGACTGCAGGGATCCATACTCCTTGGTTCTTTCGGTGAAGACACGTGGGTAGAAAATAAATTAAATCACGACGTTTCGATCGCAACACAAGCAATCATCAGGTGGGGGAAAAATTTTTTTTGCTGTGGTTTTCCCACCTGATGATGATTGCTTGTGTTGCAATCGAAACGTCCTGATTTAATTTATTTTATTTTATACCTACGTGACTTTACCGACAGAACCAAAGAGCATCATATCGATTTTGTTGTTGTTGTTAGGTTCGATCGTGTAAATATAAATGTGCCGTTAAACCCGCCAGTACCCGACACAGCCAATTAGTAAGGTTTGTTACGTCAACAGGACGTGCCAATTCGTTGCTAGTTCAGCAACACCGGTTGTGCGTTGGGAGAGCAAATCCACAACATGTACAATCGGAGTACGACGTTTTGCCAAGTAATTACAACCGGCACCATCAGGCGGACAGCCAAGATTAGTGGAGAAATCCTCCCGTTTCGTTCCCTTTAATAGAGGGGTCGATGTGATGGCGTCACTTGTGAGCCCGACACGTGCGAAGGGGGGGGGGGGGTACGGGTTTAATGTATGGCATATAAATGACAATGGGCATCGATTACAATGGGTATCCACCCGGTTGTTCCCAATGCACGTACGTGCACATCCAGGCCTCGCTGTTCCAGGGCGGTGTTTCTCGTCGGTCGGCAACAAAAACCGGGACGAGCGGGCGATGCCAGATGCCGCCGCTTCGATGTTGAATCTCGGCAGACGGTAAGCCGCGCATCTCTTTATCAACGTTGTCATCTCATTGGGAGATTTGGGGAATTTAATGGGGAGGGCGGCGGGCGTGGGAGACGCGGGGCGGATCGCTCCATAAATAATCGCGGCTTCGGCCACCCACCCCCCCTACCGCCCATCACCACAGCACATCTACCGCTCCTCGCGTGCCAACCAACCCGTGGTAGCGGCGTCCGTCGGCTGGTAAGGCGGCTGGCAACTGGCGGTGGTGCCTCTGCGTCGGCGTAGTCGTAGCTGTCGCGACCATTGCCCCACAATGAGTTAGAGTCAACACGGACATTCATCGCGGATGCGGCCCGCCGCGCGCGTTAGTCCGCGAGTGTCGTGGTGTTTCGATTTAAAAGCTTTCGTGACTGCAGGGATTCATCTCCTTGGTTCTTTCGGTAAAGTCACGTAGAAGGGAAATAGTAAAATAATAAAAATAAAACATACTAAAATACAGGTCTGTCGGGAAGACAGCGTCTGAATGCTGTCTTTCCGACAGATCTGTTCTTCACCTGGGGACGGCTGCTTGCGTTGTGGCCGAAACGTCGTGAGAATTATTTTATAATGTTTTATTTTTATTATTTTATTATTTCCCTTCTACATGACTTTACCGAAATTACCAAGAAGATGCCGTGGTGTTGTTTAAGAAGAATTTCAGCGCCGTGGGCTTGTAGGGTTGTAAGGGGTTTAGATTGCTAGGGATGATGGGATAAATGCCCCCAACCCACCCCCCTTCTCCTGAACGGCAGTTGCTTCGAGGTAGATTTGCCACCTCCCGAGGTGTAATAACGCGGGGGGGGGGGGGGGTGGATGTTTTGACGGGAAGAAGTCAAAGTGAGGTCTGGGTGACTTCCGACTCAAATGAACATCGAGGCATCGGTGCTAATCTCTTGCTTACAGAGGCCGCAGAGCTCGCAACCGTGGCAATTCCACATGCCCATGGCAGGGGTGAGTCTCTCCCTTAGGACCATCTGCTGTTGACTTCCCCGGCAAAGTAGTGCTTAGTGTATCGACCCTACGAAGGAATGATGGGCTAAGTTACTTCAAAGTTGCATCTCTCTTGATTGCCAGCTGCTCGCTCTGCGATTGAAGCCACCTGGTCGAAAGAAATCCAATCTCCCAATTCGGGAAGAGAGGGAATCGTCATTAGTGAGCGGTGTTTTATAACTATGACTGTTATTATTTTACGCAACTGACAAACATCTGGACATTCAATGTCCCAGGACAGACTGAGACATTTCCTTGGACAGCAGCTGCCTCTTGGCAACACGAGAATCAGAATATGTTTACTGGAGGCGATCCGATTAGCTATTAAGCTCTTTTTCACAGTTATTCAGGAGGGGCAGGTAAGTATAGGAAAGGTAATTTTCGATTTAAAGCTTTCGTGACTGCAGGGATTAATCTTCTTGGTTCTTTCGGTAAAGTCACGTAGAAGCGAAATAACTAAATAAAAAAATATAAATTTAATTCAGACACTGTCTTTCCGACAGACCTGTTCTTCACCTGAGGATGGCTGCTTGCGTTGTGGCCGAAACGTCGTGAGAATTGTATTTTATTATGTTTTATTTTCATTATTTTGTTATTGCCCTTCTACGTGACTTTACCGAAAGAACCAAGAAGATATAGGAAATGTAATAAAATCACTTGAAAATTATATACAAATAAAACTAAACTATTTTTTATTTTACCATGTAAGGCCCACTAAGCTATATAGCTCTTTTTTTCAGAAGCCACCTCGCCGCAAATGACAGCTCATCATGTGGACATTTCTAGCGGCAAAATTTGCTGAATAAACTGGTCAACACACTTTTTCTGGCATAAAGTATTCTAACGGTTTTAAGGTAATTTTGGGGTGCTGATTCCAAATCTGGCATCAGTTTTTGTCTATCACATCAGGTTTTTGAGATATCAAATATTGCATTTTCAATAAAAACTGCAGGAGAAAAATATTAAATAAATGTGGATATCTACATAAAATGATATTATACACACACTATCCTAAAAATACAGCACCATATTTTAACACTAAAGCAGTCACTGACTCGCAACAACTTGCAATCATAAGTGACAGAGTTAATTTCGGGTAAAATAAATGAAAATGGGGTATGCCGATAGCATAAAAATGAGATGTGATAGAGCAAATCTGAGATCAGATTTGGAATCAGCACCCTGAAATTAGTCTAAAACAGCTGCAAAAGTCCAGGCCAGAAAAAAAAGTTCTTTTTTGTTGACCAGTGTAAACTTCGACGCAGCTTTCTCAATTTCGATTTAAAGCTTTCGTGACTGCAGGGATTCATCTTCTTGGTTCTTTTGGTAAAGTCACCTAGAATGGAAACAATAATGTTTTATTTCATTATTTTTTATTGTTTCCATTCTACGTGACTTTACCGAAAGAACCAAGAAGATGAGCGTTCTCAATGTTGACTGGAGGGGGCCACAAGAACGCCTCCTCCACAAAGCCTCGCGGTCGGTTGCTCCATCGGCATGGGGCCACTGGACCTCCCACACACCTCGAGCAAATTAAAAGAGTCTGAGCGAGCAGGCCCGCACACGTTGGAGACTAGATCGGCGACTTTAATGAGCATCCAACGACAGCTCGGCGTGAGCAAATGGAACGAGATACGCGTGAGAGCCTCCAGCGGGCCCTTCTGTAACTTTCCTGTTTAGTTTTGCTGTCGAGTGCAACCGTGCGCTCTTAGCTCCGGTTCACGTCACGTAGTAGGGTTACCAACCGTCCCGGATGGGCCGGGAGTGTCTATCGAGAGTGGCATCGATCTCCCGGTGACTACTTGGCAGCAATCCGGAAGATGTTAATATGTAGAGGGTATTTTGAGAAGGTAAGCGCCTCTCCCCCCCCCGCCCCTTCCCCAAAATATTCCGTCGTAAATGAAGCCCTGGGTCTACCACTGTGCGCTCGTTAACCCCGGGTAAGGTGGGCAGTGGAATAATTTGACCGTGAGCGTCAGAATGGAGGCAGAGCGGTTTGTGTGGCCGCTTGCCAGCACGTGCGCGGTGCTTGCCCCCCCCCCCCCCAACCACCTCGTGTGCCGTGCCGGCCTTCATAGGTGCTACTCGCCAACAGCACTTGCCCCCAAAAGTCTGTTAAGGCTACACTGGGGGATCTTTGTCTTTGTGCGTGGGTGAGTGGTGTCTGCGCGTTCCACGAATAGCGGCACTGTGATCCCCATTTGCTGATGAATGCAAGCGAAGCACGCAATGACCTTATCACTACCCCAGGCATTAACCCTTCGGTGGGTGACGCTGTTGGACGTTGAGCAGGGAGAAATGAGTTCATTATTGTCACATAATGCCATTATTGCCACACTACTATGTATTCTTACCTACGTGACTTTACCGAAAAAACATAAGCGTATGAATCCTTGCAGTCACGAAAGCTTCAAATCTAGAATGCCACACGATGGCCTGAGAATTGGCGTGGGTGGCGCTCCGGTGATGCCGTGCAAACAGCTGCTGCGTCGAAGTCGTTGTGGAGAGAGAGAGATAAAGCAGGCGATCGGACTCACCATGCTGCACGTCAAACTCTGCCGATAAACGCCCCCGTTGTAGCTGCGCGCGCCTTGGGGTTGACCCAACTTGCGCCGAAGCTGTCAAAATTGCGCGCGCGAGCGATGCGCGTGCCCGTTAACGGCGATCCCGGGGTCATTCATCGGGGCGGCCTTCGCGGCTCTCTTCACTGGAATGTGCAGAATTCATTCACGAACGCGCCGTGCCCTGCCCGCCTGACTCCGTCGTCATCATAATCAGCACTAGCCAGGAGGAGCTATCCACTGCTGGATGAAAGCGTCGTCAAAAAGCCACCGCCGCTGCCACCACCCTCTCACGGTCCTCGCGAGGCGTCGATCCATCCGCGGGGCTCATGTTCACGAGTTGATTCCGTCGCTCCGTCTCCATTGGTGGATGAACCCTCTGGGCCGGATTCCCTCCTTTGGTGGCTGGCGCTCGGTCGTGAGTCGCGATACACCGGACATTTGTAGCAACAAGATGACATTTTTAGATTTAAAGCTTTCGTGACTGCAGGGATTCATCTTCTTGGTTCTTTCGGTAAAGTCACGTAGAATGGAAATAATAAAATAATAAAAATAAGAACAGGTCTGTCGAGAGGACAGAGTCTGAATTCTGAATTCAGACTCTGTCCTCTCGACAGCCCTGTTCTTCCCCTGAGGACGGCTGCTTGCGTTGTGGCCGAAACGTCGTGAGAATAATTTTATTATGTTTTATTTTTTATTATTTTATTATTTCCATTCTACGTGACATTACCGAAAGAACCAAGAAGAAGATGACATTTGATACAAAGTCAAGTCTCTGCTTAAAAATGTGAAACAAATACAGCTGCTTGTCAGTCCACTGACATCCCAAGGCCTCTCCATACCGTTTGGCCATGAGGGTTGTCTGACCATACTTCCCCACATTGGTCTGCGTGGGTTAGCGAAGTGTGCGGGGTGCTGGGAGGGGGAGGCCTGGTGCAGATATCACCGCTCAGCACTCACGTTCGCCAGCGCCGAGAATCAAACTCGGGTGTCGTTGGGTTCATAGCGCAACGCCGTCTAAGGGGCTGTCCATAAATGACGTCACGCACCTAGAGGGGGGGGGGGTCAGACATTTGTGACGATGTGTGACGAGGGGGGGGGGGGTTGATAAATGTGACGTAACATAAAAATGCGCAATTTTAAATAAATATAGACAACACGTTCTACTTAATTAAATCTACTTTTTGATAAGTGTTTTCTCCTACAACATCAGAGTGCAGTGCCACATTAAATACGCACTGCAATGACATTAGTTTAAAGCGATTTGAAGCATCTTCTTGTTTCTTTCCGAAAGAAACAAGAAGATGAATCCCTGCAGTCACGAAAGCTTTAAATCGAGATTTGAAGCATGTTTAGTTTTTTTTTGGGGGGGGGGGGACTAAGCTTTCTGACGTCATATTTGGGGGGGGGTCTGACTTTTTGTGACGCCGTGTGACGAGGGGGGGGGGGTCAGAAATCGTCCAAAATCGCGCGACGTCATTTATGGACGGCCCCTAACCACTCTGCCACCGATGCACAGCGAGTCTATGCTTCAACTGTAACCGGGGCCAAAATATTTAAGTGTTAATTTAGATTTTGACCCCAGGGCTATTAAAGTTGGTATCTGGAAGATTTCCATGGTGCTGAATCCAAATGCGACATCAGCTTTTAGGATTTTGGAAGCCATTAATTTTTTTAAAAATTGTTTTATAAAAAATGTTGGGACGATTTTTTTACATTAAATTTGCACCTCGACCGCAGGCGCTTTGTATCTCGAGCTACTGAAAGGCGCCGAGTTGGAATACAAGACCAGATTTTTTTTGTAAATAGATTTTGGGACTGTATTTGTTAGTGTACCTTTCTGAACGTAAGCCTGCGAATCATTGCATCTGGAGCCACCGACTCAAAAGTACAAAATCAGATAAAATAATGAAAATATAATTCTCATCGTCATAGAACCGAGGAGTTTGCCTTAATGACAATAAAAACCAGTGGTTTCCTTTCTCTTACTCTAAAGTCAAAGTGGTTTGCTGCTCAAAATGAGCATGGGGTGGTACTCATTTGGTGTCTGTCTACAGTCCTGAACTAATGGTGGAAAAATCCATATTCTCATGTTCCAAGTGTAAAAAAATGTAAACGCACTGCTGGATGAAGGGCTCCCCACGCAATGTTAGTCATGGGTGTTGCTTGACCATATTTCACCACGCTGCTGGTGAAAAGAGGGAAGGTGGGGAGGGGGAAATAGGAGTAGGAGGGGGGCACGTGCCAGATTCAAGCATCACTCGCCACTGATATTAATCGTTCTAATCAGAAATCTAACTCAGCAATGTAACTGGCATTGACCAAACAACGCAACATCGCTACCGACTGCAACAACAAAAAATATACCTAGCAGGAGACTCGCGAAAAAAATTGCATTGAGACTGAGCGAGGCCTTGCTGGGTAAACCAGTGTAACAACAACAAGAATACATTCATAATTTTGTTTTAACAAAAAAAATTCAGGGCGTCCCAGAGCTGCTCTCAGAGCGGGGCTCACAGGCGTTTACTATTCCCGCACCTTTGTTGATTTAACTCGGATGGGGTCGGGTGCTGCCCAAGAAACTGAGTGCGGTCGTCCCAGCCCAAACACCTCCTCGTGATTGATGGGACCAGGGCGACGCGACACAGAGCCGGGCTTGTGCGCTCCGCGAGCATATTTCTTTTGAAAAAAAAATACTTTAAACGCTTTTTAAACTGTTTTGGCAGTTGCTACACATAATCGTCCGCGTTCCAGAATTTACAGTTTTTGGGTCGTTGTGTGTTGCACAGTGTGCAAGGCCAGATTACGTTTTATTGGGGGCCCTGACGCTGTTATATGTAGGGGAGTGGGGGGGGGGCATCACCCCTCTTTGTACTCTCAATTCCTCCTCTTGGCTGTTTTACCACGGGCCGTGCCAGACGCCCCCACCGTTTACCACCTCGGTTATTTTATTCAAGTCGCCGAGGCGCGATTACGCAATCAACCCGTGGCCTATTTGGTGGTGCCGGTGCACAGTGCGGAGGCCCCATTGGGGCCGTCCATAAATGACGTCACGCACCTAGGGAGGGGGGGTCAGACATTTGTGACGGTCGTCCCAGACCCAAACACACATCAAAACGCGCAACTTTAAATAAATATAGACAAAACGTTCTACTTAATTAAATAGACTTTTTAATAAATGTTTCCTCCTACAACATCAGAGTGCAGCGCCACATTAAATACGCACTACAATGACAATAGTTTAAAGCGATTTGAAGCATGTTTTATTTTTCGGGGGGGGGGGGGGCAGAGCTTTGTGACGTCATATTTGAGGGGGGTCTAACTTTTTGTGACGCCGTATGACGACGGGGGGGGGGGGGGGGAGTCAAAAATCGTCCAAAATCGCGTGACGTCATTTATGGACGGCTCCACTTC